>NC_092290.1:15342580-15365080 GCF_036320965.1 Panulirus ornatus | reverse complement strand
TGAGAGAGCAGAAGAGGGTGTTTTGAAATGGTTTGGTCACATGGAGAGAATGAGTGAGGAAATATTGACCAAGAGAATATATGAGTCAGACGTGGAGGGAACTAGAAGAGGGAGACCAAATTGGAGGTGGAACGATGGAATTAAAAATATTTTGAGTGATCGGGGACTGAACATGCAGGAGGGTGAAAGGCGTGCAAGGAATAGAGTGAATTGGAACGATGTGGTATACTGGGGTCGACGTGCTGTCAATGGATTGAACCAGGGCATAAGAAGCGTCTTGGGTAGACTATGGAAAGTTCTGTGGGGCCTGGATGTGGAAAGGGAGCTCTGGTTTCGGTGCATTATTACATAACATCTAGAGACCCAGTGTGAACGAATGTGGCATTTGTTGTCTTTTCATAGCGGTACATCGCGCACATGAGGGGGAGGGGTTTGTTATTTCATGTGTGGCGGGGTGGCGACGGGAATGAATAAAGGTAGACAGTAAGGATTGTGTACATGTGTATATATGTATATGTCTGTCTGTATACGTTAAGATGTATAGGTATGTAGATTTGCGTGTGTGGACGTGTATGTATATACATGTGTATGTGGTGGGTTGGGCCATTCCTCCGTCTGTTTCCTTGCGCTACCTTGCTAACGCAGGAGAGAGCGACAAAGCAAAATAAATTATATACATATATATATATATATATATATATATATATATATATATATATATATATATATATATATATGTATATATAAATGTGCATATATATATATATATATATATATATATATATATATATATATATATATATATATATATATATATATATATATATATATATATATATATATGTTCTGGAAGGAGGTAAATAAAGTGCGTAAGACAAGGGAGCAAATGGGAACTTCAGTGAAGGGCGCAAATGGGGAGGTGATAACAAGTAGTGGTGATGTGAGAAGGAGATGGAGTGAGTATTTTGAAGGTTTGTTGAATGTGTTTGATGATAGAGTGGCAGATATAGGGTGTTTTGGTCGAGGTGGTGTGCAAAGTGAGAGGGTTAGGGAAAATGATTTGGTAAACAGAGAAGAGGTAGTGAAAGCTTTGCGGAAGATGAAAGCCGGCAAGGCAGCAGGTTTGGATGGTATTGCAGTGGAATTTATTAAAAAAGGGGGTGACTGTATTGTTGACTGGTTGGTAAGGTTATTTAATGTATGTATGACTCATGGTGAGGTAACTGAGGATTGGCGGAATGCGTGCATAGAGCCATTGTACAAAGGCAAAGGGGATAAGAGTGAGTGCTCAAATTACAGAGGCATAAGTTTGTTGAGTATTCCTGGTAAATTATATGGGAGGGTATTGATTGAGAGGGTGAAGGCATGTACAGAGCATCAGATTGGGGAAGAGCAGTGTGGTTTCAGAAGTGGTAGAGGATGTGTGGATCAGGTGTTTGCTTTGAAGAATGTATGTGAGAAATACTTAGAAAAGCAAACGGATTTGTATGTAGCATTCATGGATCTGGAGAAGGCATATGATAGAGCTGATAGAGATGCTCTGTGGAAGGTATTAAGAATATATGGTGTGGGAGGCAAGTTGTTAGAAGCAGTGAAAAGTTTTTATCGAGGATGTAAGGCATGTGTACGTGTAGGAAGAGAGGAAAGTGATTGGTTCTCAGTGAATGTAGGTTTGCGGCAGGGGTGTGTGATGTCTCCATGGTTGTTTAATTTGTTTATGGATGGGGTTGTTAGGGAGGTAAATGCAAGAGTTTTGGAAAGAGGGGCAAGTATGAAGTCTGTTGGGGATGAGAGAGCTTGGGAAGTGAGTCAGTTGTTGTTCGCTGATGATACAGCGCTGGTGGCTGATTCATGTGAGAAACTGCAGAAGCTGGTGACTGAGTTTGGTAAAGTGTGTGGAAGAAGAAAGTTAAGAGTAAATGTGAATAAGAGCAAGGTTATTAGGTACAGTAGGGTTGAGGGTCAAGTCAATTGGGAGGTGAGTTTGAATGGAGAAAAACTGGAGGAAGTGAAGTGTTTTAGATATCTGGGAGTGGATCTGGCAGCGGATGGAACCATGGAAGCGGAAGTGGATCATAGGGTGGGGGAGGGGGCGAAAATTCTGGGGGCCTTGAAGGATGTGTGGAAGTCGAGAACATTATCTCGGAAAGCAAAAATGGGTATGTTTGAAGGAATAGTGGTTCCAACAATGTTGTATGGTTGCGAGGCGTGGGCTATGGATAGAGTTGTGCGCAGGAGGGTGGATGTGCTGGAAATGAGATGTTTGAGGACAATGTGTGGTGTGAGGTGGGTTGATCGAGTGAGTAACGTAAGGGTAAGAGAGATGTGTGGAAATAAAAAGAGCGTGGTTGAGAGAGCAGAAGAGGGTGTTTTGAAGTGGTTTGGGCACATGGAGAGGATGAGTGAGGAAAGATTGACCAAGAGGATATATGTGTCGGAGGTGGAGGGAGCAAGGAGAAGAGGGAGACCAAATTGGAGGTGGAAAGATGGAGTGAAAAAGATTTTGTGTGATCGGGGCCTGAACATGCAGGAGGGTGAAAGGAGGGCAAGGAATAGAGTGAATTGGAGCGATGTGGTATACCGGGGTTGACGTGCTGTCAGTGGATTGAATCAAGGCATGTGAAGCGTCTGGAGTAAACCATGGAAAGCTGTGTAGGTATGTATATTTGCGTGTGTGGACGTATGTATATACATGTGTGTGGGGGAGGGGGTTGGGCCATTTCTTTCGTCTGTTTCCTTGCGCTACCTCGCAAACGCGGGAGACAGCGACAAAGTATAAAAAAAAAATATATATATATATATATATATATATATATATATATATATATATATATATATATATATATATATATATATATATATATATATATATATATATATATATATATATATATATATATATATATATATATATATATGGCGAGGTTTTCAGGAAAGGAGAGAGAATGTTGGGGTGAAGAGAGTGGTGAGAGTAAGTGAGCTTGGGAAGGAGACTTCTGTGAGGAAGTACCTGCAGAGAATGAGTACAGAATGGAAAAAGGTTAGAACAAAGGACATAAGGGGAGTGGGGGAGGAATGAGATGTATTTAGGGAAACAGTGATGGCCTGCGCAAAAGATGCTTGTGGCATGAGAAGCGTGGGAGGTGGGCAGATTAGAAAGGGTAGTGAGTGGTGGGATGAAGAAGTAAGATTGTTAGTGAAAGAGAAGAGAGAGGCATTTGGACGATTTTTGCAGGGAAATAATGCAAATGACTGGGAGATGTATAAAAGAAAGAGGCGGGAGGTCAAGAGAAAGTTGCAAGGTGTGTGTGTGTGTGTGTGTGTGTGTGTGTGTGTGTGTGTGTGTGAATAAAACATTGAGTACAATTACGAACGAAATATCTGAAATGCTTTCACGATAACACAAATTGACTTTGAGAATAGGAAAGAACAGCTAAATCATGACAACTTAGTATGAGAAACCTGCTTCTTATCAATGCTTGTTCTGCTCCACTTAATTTGCGACCGAACCTTCACTCTCCTGAACCATAGCAATACAAAGCTTCAAACAAACTGGACGACAACAATCTACAACTCTGTTTTGCCACGGGCTACATTTGATCCCAATATCAAGAAATTTTTCTCAGTAACGCAATGGCATCAGTAACACAAAGATGTTTTCCTTATGATAACCATATTCTATCATGGCATAAGTTTAGGCATAATGAATAACAAGAACCATTTCATCAACTCTCCATAGATAGAAGGCCATTGTAGAGTGTCAACTGTGGCTCCATGACGTAGGTCAAGTAAGACGATTGATCTGAGTGTGAGAAGATTACGTCATGCTCAAGTCTGCTGGCCGGATTGTGAGTCAGTCTACGGTTGTGGCTCTGGAACTAATAGAAGTAAAGAGGTTATGAAGTCCATCCTGACATTACCCACCTTATTCCTGGTTATATTGACCAGGTCGTCAAACACCTCCTGTGGGTACTCCTACAGGAACGCGAGCCGCGTGGGGAGGATGGCGCGGAGCTCAGCTTCTTTGGTTCGACTGTACTGGGGACCAAAGTCTTCCACCTTCACCTCCGTGAACCCCGATGACCGCATCAACTCGCTGTAGTCGTCCACCGTCACCATATTCAAGGCTGCAGATTACCCGCGACCTCATGAATATGTCCCAGTAAAGATAAACATGAGCTATATTGTAGAATGCTCCTCATACACATCTGATCAGAACTTCCCCCGTGGATTATGCTCTGATTGACGTAAAACTGTAAGATACAAAATATCTTTAGAAGTATGATGAGGTGGTGGTACATGATAGATTAATACTGGGGTATCTTTTGTATATGACGGAGGTCGTGGTGTAGCGTATGCGTCACTGACCGTGATGAGGCGCGTGAAAGAGAGACTTTTGGATGTTGATGTGCTGAGAGGGGCAACTGGAGGGATGTCTGAACATTATCTTGTGGAGCCGAAGGTGAAGATTTGTAGAGCTTTTCAGAAAAGAAGAGAGAATCTTGGGGTGAAGTGAGTAATGAGAGTAAGTGAGCTTGGAAAGGAGGCTTGTGTGAGGAAGCAGCAGGAGAGATTGAGTGCATAATGGAAAAACGTGAGCGCAAATGACGCAAATACGCAAAAGATGCCTGTAGCATGAGAAAGGTGGGAGGCGGGCAGATTAGAAAGGGTAGTGAAAGGTGGGATTAAGGAGTAAGCTTGTTACTGAGAGAGAAGAGAGAGGCATTCGGACAATTTTTGCAGGGAAATAATGCAAATGACTGGGAGATGTGTAAAAGAAAGAGGCATGAGGTCAAGAGGAAGGTGCAAGAGATGAAAAAGAGGGCAAATGAGAATTGGGGTGAGGGAGTATCGTTAACTTTTAGGGAGTATAGAAAGATGTTTTGGAAGAAGGTAAATAAAATGCGTAAGACAAGAGAACAGATGGGGACATCGGAGAAGGGGGCTAATGTGGAGGTACTAACAAGTAGTGGTGAAGTGAGAAGGAGATGGAGTGAGTATTTTGAAGATTTCTTGAATGTTTGATGATAGAGTGGCAGATATAGGGTGTTTTGGTCGAGGTGGTGTGCAAAGTGAGAGGGTAAAAGAGAATGATTTGGTAAACAGAGAAGAGATAGTGAAATCTTTGCGGAAGGTGAAAGCTGGCAAGGCGGTGGGATTGGATGTAATTGTAGTGGAATTTATTAAAAAATGGTGTGACTGTGTTGTTGACTGGTTGGTAAGGATATTCAGCATATGCATGTTTCATGGTGAGGTGCCTGAGGATTGGCGGAATGCTTGTATAGAGCCATAGCAAAGAGGATAAAGGTGAGTGTTCAAATTACAGAGGTATGATTTTGTAGATTATTCCTGGAAAATTATATGGGAGGGTGTTGATTGAGAGGGTGAAGGCATGTACAGAGCATCAGATTGGGGAAGAGCAGTGTGGTTTCAGAAATGGTAGAGGATGTGTGGATCAGGTGTTTGCTATAAAGAATGTATGTGAGAAATACTTAGAAAAAAAAACAGATGGATTTGTATGTAGCATTTAAGGATCTGGAGAAGGCATATGACAGAGTTGAGAATGATGCTCTGTGGAAGGTATTAAGAGTATATGGTGTAGGAGGTATGTTGTAAGGAGCAATGAAAAGTTTTTATCGAGGATGTAAGGCATGTGTACGAGTGGGAAGAGAGGAAAGTGATTGGTTCCCAGTGAATATCGGTTTACGGCAGGGGTGTATGATGTCTCTATGGTTGTTTAATTTATTTATGGATGGGGTTGTTAGGGAGGTGAATGCAAGAGTTTTGGAGAGTGGGTATGTAAAGTAAGACAAGTGAGGTATAGTTAGAGGTCAAGGCAATGAATTTACCCGCTTGGAACACAAAAGAGTAAGAGGTGACTCGATCAAAACCTTTAAGTTTCAAAACAACTTTCATGATGTCGATCGATGGAAATATATAACAACCAGGGGATATAACAAGTAATTAGCAGCAAACTTGTTAAGGAGAATGTAACAAGGTGATTTCATAATATGAGAATAATGAATGGAATGAATAAGCCAAATGACAAAGTTTTAATTGCTGACAGTATACATGAACAGTAACAACATACACATGTGCGCAGACACACACACACATACATATAATCATACCTAAAAGTACACACACACACACACACACACACACACACACACACACACACACACACACTGGAAGAGTCATGTCATCACTATCGTCATGTTCTCATACATTCCGTCTCACCAACTGAGATGAGGAGTATTCATACCATCTCCATTGTACCTAAGCTCACCTACATCTCCCCAGCCTGGTCCTCCTCACTAGCATCTACGCAGAGAGATCAGTTAGATAGAGTGCAGAAAACGGGGATGTGGAATCATTCTGCTCCCGCCTTACATCTCACTGACCCTCTCCACCACCTCTAGCCAACACCAGCAGCTCACACGGTAGTTTAGCAATAGATTGTTGACATACCATGTTACAGAGACCTAAGGCTATGTGGTACGTCAGCTACTGTAGTACTGTAACAATTCATCATATGATGTTTAATTAAGATCACAATGTTTAAAACATTACATGAGTCTGTAAACATCCCTGTATACCTGCCACCCTGGCTATCTAAACGTACCTCATCCAGATGCTTATCTGAGGTGTGGAGATATCCAGCTCACCCGGATCTTAAGCTCATGTATGATTAGTTTACCAGTAACTATAATGGTCTCCCAGTTATATCTGTAACACTCCAGCTGAATATTTTGAGCCAAATGGCTTCCTTCCTCCAATAAACGGTTATTGATTTATCTATTTATATATAGTGTCATACACACAGGATCCTACTACGTGTCACAACCAACACTTGCAGAAAACAACAAGGAAACAAATCACATACTTCTTCTATTTTCGAAGTCGAACACGTCTTGTGAGGGTGAAGCAGTCCCTCTGCAGTAGTCGGTGATGAAGAGAGTTCCTCCCGGCTTCAACCAGCCCTGCAACATCACAGGATAAGTCTCCAGTAAATAGTTATAGTTGAATCTATTTCATTCTGGTTAAGCCTTCGTTATCCAGGTTGGGTATTGAAGCTGTATTGTATGCATTCTATCAATTATGGAACTACAGTCCAACCGCATTTCCCCTGTACACATATCTAGTTGTGGCTGAAGCTGTGGCAGGTATCATACCTACCCTGGGAAGGACTGGGTTTATCGGGAGCACCAGTCCTACCCTAGACAATACCATGTATGTAGGAAGTTTTAATCCCTATCCTGGGGAGGGTCGGGTTTATGGGGAGGTACCATTCCTACCCTGGAGACAGATGAGGTTATAGAGTGTGCCATCCTTACCTTGAAGAAGGCTGGGGTTGTGGTAGGCACCATCCATACCTCAAAAGGTCCGGGTTGTGGTAGGTATCATCCTGGATAAGTTTACAGGTCATACAAAAACACTCACATGGGGCAAGACGATAATATTCAGCTGAGCATTTACTGTTAGACAGTCTATCGTGACACAGACTATCATGTCAGCACCTGATGGACAAGTTCCTGGCAGATGGTCATGGGTAATTCAGTTCCATTCTTGGTTAGCTTGGATACTGAGGCTGTATCATTGTCATTTTTTTCAATGAAGGAAATACAACCCAAATACTGTTCCCCTTATTGTTCTGGCCAGGCTGTTGGTGGAGGAATCATCTCTACGGGGCTGTTGGGGTACCATCATTATCCCTAGGGAATGTTGAGGGCCAGAATTAAGGGATATACAGTCCGGATCCTGCAGAGAGCAGGAGATGCAGGAAATGCCATACATACCCTGGAAAGGGCTGGGGATGTGAGAGGTATGAGAGGCACCATTTGTACCCTAGAGATGGCCGGGGTTGTGAAAGGTACCAACCTCACCCTGAAGGGCTGTGGAAGGTGTAACCTCAGTCCTAGTTAGGTTAGGTTAGGTTAGGTTAGGTTAGGTTAGGTTAGGTTACGTTAGGTTAGGTTAGGTTAGGTTTTGTTAGGTTAGATTAGGTAATGTTAGGTTAGGATAGGTTAGGTTAGGTTAGGTTACGTTAGGTTAGGTTAGGTTAGGTTTTGTTAGGTTAGATTAGGTAATGTTAGGTTAGGATAGGTTAGGTTAGGTTAGGTTAGGTTAGGTTTTGTTAGGTTAGATTAGGTAATGTTAGGTTAGGATAGCTTAGGTTAGGTTAGGTTAGGTTAGGTTAGGTTAGGTTAGGTTAGGTTAGGTTTTATTAGGTTAGATTAAGTAATGTTAGGTTAGGATAGGTTAGGTTAGGGCCGAGTTTGTGGGAAGTACTGCTCCCGCTCTGGTGAGGGACAGGGGTGTTGGAGGTACTATCCATGAGAGGGTTGGGGATGTGGGGGTACTATCACTACTGGATAGGAGCAGAGTTGTGGGAGGTACCATCCCTACCATGGAGAGAGCCGTGGGTTGTGGGAATACTATTCCTACCCTGCAGGGGATCAGGGTTGCAGGTGGTGCCATCATTACCTGGACAGAGTTAGGGTTGTAGGAGATACTGTCCCTACCCGATACAGGTCTCACAAACAATACAGAAGACTTAAAGAAAACGCTCAGCTGAGCATACTGGCCTCAGCCTGTCTTTGTGACATCAATATATAACGAAGGCAACAGCTTTAGCACATCTACATCTTTACCTGTACTGCTGCGACACCCTGACTCTCCTTCAGCTTTCCTCTATATAACCAAACATTTTGTGTTCTATGTGTTCGATCCTTGAACAATCAACAGAAAACTTACGAAGGAAACACCAATAAGAGGTAAAGATTGTGATGGTTTGTGTGGGAACGATGTTGCTGAAGTCATGATAGCTGTTCAGTTGTTAATTAAAGTTGAATTAAGTCAAGTCTAGGTACTTGCACTCTTGGACTTTGACCAGTCACTACTGAACACATGATCTGTGCAACTGAACTCGAAAAAGACGTTCTTTTCTAGATCTGTTAAATGATGTAAGCAAACCACAAAATTATGACATACAAAAATATGTATCTGTCTGCAGAAAACGCGTTACTGTGTTAGATAACTAGATATAATCATATTAGGTGATATTTGCACATATTGTCCTATTCTCTATTCATACTTACCTCTATCTACTGCTCTCATAACACTGCCAAACCAAAATTTTGTCTCAAGAAAAAAGAAAATATTTTTGCTGCACACTGAATTCAAATATGTTTTCAGAATTTCTCTATCACCAATAATTTTTTCTTCCAGCATATTCGCATATCATCGCTAACATTATATATGAACCAGTGGTCTACGGAGCATTTGAAACAAAAGGTTTAACAAACATAGCTATTTTCATTGTTTGTGAAGTGCAATAGCTTCTTCTTGAAGGCAAAAACCTAGATAAATGAGTCACCAGGGGCCTGCAAAGACACGACTGGAAATGTTGGAATATTCAAACAGTGGCCACTCCTGAGTAGCAGTTTTCTGTAAGTTGCAAGTTAGAACTCAATATACAAACATTATCTTTTTTACTCTGTTGACAGGTTGTACTTTTGTGTATTCAAGTGTTATGCTGATACCCCCATCCACCATCATAATGCTGATACCCCATCCACCATCATAATGACGAGAAACTGTGTAGATAGTCCGAATTCCTTCTGCTACATCTGCGGTGAATTAACATTCATATCGCAAACACGTTCCTTCATATCCCTCATTAAAGATTGCTATGAGCGTTACTTTGGTTGTAAAGTGGGTGACCAGGATGAAAGTTGGACCTTCCATATTAGTTGTGTCGTGTGTGTCAGGCTTCTCACAACATGTGCAAAAGGTTCACGCTGTATTCTTTTTGTCATACCTATGGTTTGCAGAGAACCCAAAGATCACGCTTCGTCTTGCTGCTTCTGCCTGACAAATAAGAATAGTATGACATCAAAATCCAAGCATACTATTAGATATCCTTATTTACCATTTGCTATGAGGCCAGTACCTCATAGTTAGGAATTACCTGTGCCAGAGCCCAAGAAACATAACACTGAGTGACGATGAGTCTGATGATGAGAAAGTAGACCAAGTACACGACAATGTGGATCCAACATTTGAAGTTGTTCTTCAAGTGAACCACATTTGCTGTATCACGGAGATCTTAATGGCCTCGTTCGCGGTTTAAATTTGTCTAAGAAGCAAGCTGAACTTTTGGGTTCCAGGTTAGGGGGAATCTTCTCCAGAATGAAACTAAAGTTTTTTTTTTTTTTTTTTTTATCATGATCGCCATATCGTTTTCGAAGAATTTTTCTCCTTTGAAAATGGTGTAGTGGTTTGCAATGATGTTCGTTTCGTTATGAAGGCACTTGATCACGACTATAACACAGATGAGTGGCGCATGTTTATTGACTCATCAAAAGTAAGCTTGAAAGCATTTCCACTCCACAACGGAAATAAGTTCCCCTCTCGTTCCTCTGGCTCACCCAGCTAACATGATGGAATCGTGTAATAACATAATGCTTCTTACGTAGAAAATTAAGTATGGGGACATTAAGTGGAATGTGTGTGGTGACCGTAAAGATTGTGGCACTTTTACTGGCAATGCAACTTGGTTACACGAAGTTCTGTCGTTTCCTCTGTGAGTGGGACAGCCGGGAGAAGAAAATTATTATGAGAAGAAAGTGTGGCCAAAATGAACATCACTGACTCCATAGGAGAAGAATGTCATCATTCTTCCTCTTGCTGATACTGAGAAAATTTATCTGCCTCCTTTGCACATTAAGCTCAGGTTGATGAAGAACTTCGTCAAAGGCTTGGATAAAACTGGCCTTGGATTTACATATTTGAGGAATAAATTCCCCAGGATCAATGATGCAAAAATCAAGGAGGGTATTTTTGTAGAAGCACAGAGCAGGGAACTGCTTCCAGATGAAAAGTTCGAGAAAGAGCAAAATGAAGATGAGAAACTTGCATTGCTGTCATGTAAGAGAGAAGGCAAAGATTTTTTGAGGGAATCACAGATCAAAAAACTACTGAGATGTAAAAGATATATTGACTTAATATACAGCTCTGGCGTGCAATATGGGTCTAGAAATCTACTTTTGGCCTCGCCTTTAGACTTTTTCATGGAAAATCTTGGGTCAGTCAGTAATGACCTGGGCGAGAGATTTCACCAGGACATTTCGGACATGGAAAAGCGGTACCAAGGAAAGTAGAGGCCCTCTATCTTGGCAGATTACTGCTGGACACTAAGAGGGGATGTTCTTGAGGACAAATATTGCTGAAAATCATACACTTCTACAATTAAGAGATAATTTTTGTGAATTGTAATACCAGCTTTGTTTATAGATAATGTACACATTGTAAATATCTGATTGTTCTTCATTTAGAAACCGTGCTTCATAAAAAGATTCTAAAAAGAAAATTTGAATTCAGCGTAAGATGTACTATGAGGTCCACTTATTTTGGTTCATGGGACAAACAAAAAAGTTAGATTTTTTGACCAGTGTAAACAGATAAGCGAAAATGCATGACACTGGAATAGATCTTGTATACCGATAGCGTTCAAACCTTGACTGGATTTAATCACATCATATACGCGGCTTCAGATCCTGTGTACGTATGGTCTTGCTATCTATAATGGATCAGATCTTATGTGGATGCTACAGTGTTATCTCAGAGGGGACCTGACTTACCTTGAACTTGCGTAAGAGCTCAGCCTTTTGGTGGATGTAGAGTAGAACGTTCCTGCTGTAGATGACATCGAAGAACCCGGCCGGGTAGTCCCCCTCTAAGATATCCTTCATCTCGAAGTGAATCTGTAAGACATTTACAGTGACGCCATTGGATGAAGATATGGTGACAGTGCTGCACTGCATGTGGATGTTTTTTGAACTTTTTGAGAACTTGGTTGACTTACTAATGAATAAGAATAAAAATTCTGCCCAAAACTTGTACATGTGACAGCATATAGTAGATTACTTGTTACTTCCTGATGTTTGTCACAACTTTGCTCTCAGACTCTCCACACAGGGTTGTAGACCTGTTATCAAACTATTCTGTAGCAGAATGGAGTGTTTGGGTCATCTCCACATAGAGTACACCGACTCTTTGATTCTAACTTCTATATTGATAAGATATCAATGACAGTGAAGCATTTCAGTTTCAGTTGTCAGAGTAACTCCCTTATCTTCAAACACTAGTCTAAGATGTCTTGTCCATAAGGCTTAAGTGTAGGTTCGTAACTACACGATCATAGCTTCGGTATGGCCACAAAGATAGACTGAAGTCGCTTAGCAACTAACACTTGTCCTTAAGTACCGCTCTGGGCTGTCTTGCATCTCACAAACAAGGCTAAACTTGTTATAATTACACAGTCATAAGTAGACCTGTAGTGACAGGTTGTTACAACTTACCCGTTTCCTGAGTTTCTCTTCCAGTGTGGCCTGCCTCTGGAGGGCCAGGCAGAACATGTTGCTGCTCAGGTCGACCCCGTGTACGTGGACACCGTAGTAGCGAGCCATGAAGAAGGCGGATTCTCCTGCACCAGAGCCCACTTCCAACACCCGTTGGCCAGGTACCAGACCCAGTCCAAGGCAGAACTCCTGTCGTGGTAAGTCAGTAATTAAGGTCCAAGTCCAACGGTCGGTCGCTGGGAGACGTTGTAAACACTTAGACCTTCCTTGTTACAGAAATCCTAACTGCCAGGAGTGGGGGCAAAGGATGAGTGGTTTAGAATACGACAGTTTTGAATTTCTTTATACGTACTATTTTTTTAAAGCCATTAGTCAAAAGGATTGATGAGGTTATGGCTACACTAGCCCACAAAAATTTACACTTCGTAAGTTTCGTGTCAGAGATCCTATGATGACTACAAAAAGAGGTTCTGCGCGGATTAAGTATGAGGCAAAATCTTCTGGTATCTGTTTTGACATTTATAAACATGATTCAGTACGAGTTCTTCCAAAAATCCTGAAGTTTACGAGGATATTATTTAGTGGTAGTGAGTGATGGCACTGCCACATTCTGGTAGTGAGAGGTAGTGAGAGGTGATAGTAGTGAGAGGTGGTGGTAATGAGAGGTGATGGTAGTGAGAGGTGATGGTAGTGAGAGGTGATGGTAATGAGAGGTGATGGTAGTGAGAGGTGATGGTAGTGAGAGGTGGTGGTAGTGAGAGGTGGTGGTAGTGAGAGGTGGTGGTAGTGAGAGGTGGTGGTAATGAGAGGTGATGGTAGTGAGAGGTGATGCCACCACTGTCTGGGGATGGGATTCAAAAGTTGTCATTATTTTACAGAGATCACCATCACATCTGCAGAAGTAAGCTCTGACCTCAGATGAATGTTCTCAAACAGAGAAGGTCGTAAAGGGAAGATAAATAACGCTAAAGAGGCAGAGAAATAAGGAGAAAAAAAGAAAAGAATTAGATAACGTTCATGGAAAAAATGGACAACGTGCCATTAATGGCAGGTCGGTCGTACTAATTCATTAGGACAAACACAGAATACATCACAACAGCCCAACCTTGAGCTGCTAGCGGCCACACAGTAATTATGTGGCGAGTGTCTTGCCAAGTATTCATAATCCCCCTTATGGTAAGGGTATACAAGTAGCCAGCTCATGAGAACTAAAACTTTAGAAATATCTGTAGGAGAATTTAACAGGATCAACACTGCAGCGTAAGTCGAGTAGGTCACGTTTTGAAGTAAGTTTGAGAAAGTGTGTAAGACGTATTGCTCTTCACTCGACTCGGTAATTTAAGTTTATCTAGCTAGAATCTCAATATCTGTGAAGACAGTGGTCCATGCAGTTATCAAGGGCAGTTGTAATATTCTGTATGATGAGGGCATTACAGATAGACTGAACGTGGCAATTATATCAAGTGTCTTTAATAAGTCGAGTGTTGGATTCAATGAGCAGTTAAAGAAGATGGAGATGTGGTGATAAGTGCAGATACATAAATGGGAAGAAAATGGGCTTTTGATATAACTAAATTCCTCCTGCCTCACTGTATGTGGTCTTTTGTTGAGAGACGAATTCCTTTATGAAAAGGAGGAAGTATGAAGGAGATAAGGACACTGTGGCTGATGAGGAAAAAGTGAGAGAATGATCCATCAATAATCATAGGGACAAATAGGCCAGAGAAGATGCTGGATATGACGGAACGCGGTAAGAGGAAAGCCAAAGACTGGAACTTGGAGATAAGACCGGTATGTCGTTCCCTGTCGAAAGCTTTTGTTATATCAAGAGTTATGGTTAGGATCTCCACAAAGTCTTTGAGAGAAGATCACCATCATAAACAGTGACAGTCATAAGGATAACATCAACAGAATTTGTCTTGAGAGCCACATCGATGACAAGTACAGAGACTAAGATTTATAATGTTTACCAAATGGCAGGTGAAGAGAAACATGAAGCCTTTGGAGATGCTAGAAGTCAGGGCAATAAGATGAGAGTTGAAAGTGTTATAATTGCTGCATGTCTATGGGATAGGTTGATCTAATGCATGTTACTAGGAAGATGACAAAGTTCAAATTTAAATGGAGATGTGAAATGAAGAGCCAGCATAACGAAAGCCAAGAAGCAAACTGCTTTAGAACACAAAGAGGGATGTACCTCTATATGTGTCTGGAGAGAGAAACACTTTTTGGACTGCTTGAAAGGGGCATTGGATTAACAAGAGTTGCTTTAGAGGGTGAGGGGATATCATGGTCACTTACGGTGGAGTTAGAGGAGGAAAGAGAAAGATAATTTTTTTTCTTAGTATGAGAAGAGAAACCTATAGTATTGTCGAGAATGAAAAGCAAAGAAAAAGTAGTATAACAGAAGTTATTTGAGATATTTTTGGCCAAAGGCAAAAGGCCAAAAAATATCTACCATAACAAGGAGAGATGTTGTCCCACTTATTGTCGACACGCACCGCCCATATACACCTCCTTTAGGAAGAGATGAAAGCTTCAAGGTAGCTGGAGTTTGGTGAGTGTCTTCTAGTCCGATGTGCCGGACTCCTTTCCCGAATGGCCTCCAGATAAAATTGCCTGAACCAAGTGCGGGAAGAAAAGGCGGTCTTAAGAGCAGATGGCATATACGCATCATTCCCGACACAATAGAGTCTCCTCTATGTTTAGGAGAGAAGACACATAGCCCAAGGAAAGGCAGTCAGCTGTCTAACGAAAAGAAGTGTCTAGCTAGTGTTGCCAAAATGCCGATATTGGCGTTCAGATGTGGCAGCCAGACGAGGAGGTGCTGGCAGTATAGAGTCAACTACCAAAGTTTGTTCAATGAATGAGTTAGTGGAAGGATTTTAAGGGAAACAGGTACAAGATAATGCAAGGGAAAGCATGAAAGTCGGGAGTATGAGCAGGGCTGTTGATAATTTGCCGTAGATCATTACAACTTACCCTTGTGGTAGTCTCGCCTTCTGTAGAGCTCCAGGTGTTTCCCAACAGCCATTCCATCTGGAAAATCACAGAATGTGGGAAGTGTGTCTCCGTGACCTGTTCGTCCTTGTTTACACGTTCGGCCAGGATACACAACTGGCTGGGATCACCCTTGTGCTGAGGAGACAGAAGATTTGGATAGAGACAAGCACACGAGGAAACATTGTGTTTGTATCAAGTTTATTTTATTATATCTAATGCGGTAAAATCAGATTTAATGTAACTTTGAAGATGAAAGTGACATTCATCTATTCATGAAGGTAATTATTCATTGATGATAACTGCACTGTGCTGACAGAAATACAGTATATATAATTTCACCTTCAGTATATTAACGAATCGAAATATTAGTTGATTCTGTCACTATGATTCCTAAATAGAACGTCAGGTAAAGATATATTCCCGTTGTCACGAGCACTGAGAAGATTTCTCTGCAGAAAGCATTACGGTTAATAGTTTCCCTCACTCATACCTAGGTGAGTGAGTATTACCTGGATATAGGAAAGGCAACTTTTAGCTCTGATGGGTGTGAACGCGGCCTGGGTGGAGGTGGTGGCCTGCAGCATCTGGAAGTACTGCAGCGGAGACCGAAACACTGTTGGCACGTCTGGACACCAGTGACCTAAAGATGGTAGTAAATGTATAGGGTGCACACACCAGAGGATGGAGGACAGATTCCCACGTATCCATATCCCATGGAACAGAATCTTGGCGGATAAAACTCTGGTACATGAATGAAAGAATCCCGTAGTCTAACCTAACCTAACCTAACCTAACCTAACCTAACCTAATCTAAAGTAACCTATCTTAACTTCCACTTATCACTGTCTCAATGTCAAAGATCACACTCTGGCAATCTTTCGCATGTGAAGATGATTGCGTCCTTATGACGGGTGTGAAGTTAGTGTGGATGTCATCCAGAGATGAGGATGTTTATGACGGATGTGAGGTTAGTGTGGATGTCATTTAGGGATGAGGATGTTTATGACGGATGTGAGGTTAGTGTGGATGTCACCCAGGGATGAGGATGTTACACCAGGACTCACATAAAGCAAATGTTACAAGTCAGATGACTTGTACCAGAACCGGGGAAATGATCTGTTTCTGGCTATATATCTTTTTATGAATATCTCTTTAGTATGCCATGCCACAGCCATCTAGCAGGATCTATGAGTTCTGAGGAAACTACTGACGTCTACCGCAGGATGAACTGTACTGTAAGTTCACCTGCAGGTCACTTACTGGTCTACCGCAGGAGAACTACGTAAGTCTACTCCAGGTCAACTTATTGAAGTCTACCTGCAGGAGAACTTACTGAAAGTCTACCTGCAGGAGAACTTACTGTAAGTCTACCTGCAGGAGAACTTACTGAAGTTACCTGCAGAGAACTTACTGTAGGTCTACCTGCAGGTAAACTGTACGTTTACCTGGCTAGCAGGAAACTTACTCGTAAGTCTAAAATTTGTCAGGGAAGAACTTACATTGAAGTCTACCTGCAGGAGAACTTACTGTAAGTCTACCTGCAGGAGAACTTACTGTAAGTCTACCTGCAGGAGAACTTACTGTAAGTCTACCTGCAGGAGAACTTATTGAAGTCTACCTGCAGGAGAACTTACTGTAAGTCTACCTGCAGGAGAACTTACTGTAAGTCTACCTGCAGGAGAACTTACTGTAAGTCTACTTGCAGGAGAACTTATTGAAGTCTACCTGCAGGAGAACTTACTGTAAGTCTACTTGCAGGAGAACTTACTGAAGTCTACCTGCAGGAGAACTTACTGAAGTCTACCTGCAGGAGAACGTATTGAAGTCTACCTGCAGGAGAACTTACTGTAAGTCTACCTGCAGGAGAAGTTAATGTAAGTCTACCTGCAGGAGAACTTACTGTAATTCTACCTACAGTAGAACTTAATGTAAGTCTAACCTGCGGGAGAACTTTTAATTCTTAGTCTGTCGGAAGAATTTGTTTTTAATCAGACTTTGTAAGAAAACTTACAGTAAGTTTATCCTACCGGGGAAAACTGCTGTCAATCTGATTAACAAGAAAAATCTATCTTAAGATCTAAAAGAAACAGCATCGCTACCCCCACTTCAGCGAGGTAGCGCCAGGAATACAGACAAAAAAGGCCACATTCCCTCATACTCAGTCCCTAGCTGTCATGTGTAGGACACACACACACACACACACGCACGCACACATACACACACATACACACACACACACAAACAAATGCACACACACACACACACACACAAGGAAACAAACGAAAGAATGGCCCAACCCACCCACATACACATGTATTTATACACGCACGTCCACGCACGCATATATACATACCTATACATTTCAACGTATACATATATATACATACACACACATATACAAATATACACATGTACATAATCCATACTTACTGCAGTTATTCATTCTCGTCGCCACCCCGCCACACATTAATGAGACCCCACTCCCCTCGCACGCACACAAGGTATCGCTGGTAAAAGACAACAATGGCCACATTCGTTCACACCCAGTCTCTAGCTATCGTGTATAATGCACCGAAACCACAGATCACTTTCCACATCCAGGCCCCACAAAACTTTCCATGGTTTACCCTAGACGATTCACATGCCCTGGTTCAATCCATTGACAGCACGACGACCCCGGTATACCACATGGTTCCAGTTCACTCGATTCCTTCCACGCCTTTCACCCTCCTGCATGTTCAGGCCCCGATTACTCAAAATCTTTTCACTCCATCCTTCTACCTTCAATTTGGTCTCCCACTTCTCCTCGTTCCCTCCACCTCTGACACATATATCCTCTTTGTCAATCTTTCCTCACTCATTCTCTCCATGTGACCAAACCATTTCAAAACGCCTCTTCTGCTCTCTCAACCACACTCTTTTTATTATTACACATCTCTCTTACCCTTTCATTACTTACTCTCACCACATATTGTCCTCAAACGTCTCATTTCTAACACAACCACCCTCCTCCGCACAACTTTATCTATAGCCCACGCCTCGCAACCATATAACATCGTTGGATCGATTATTCCTTCAAACATACCCACTTTTTGCTTTCCAAGACTAACGTTCTCGCCTGCCACACATTCTTCAACGCTCCCAGAACTTTCGCCCCCTCCCCCACCCTGTGACTCACTTCCTCTTCCATGGTTCCATCCCCTGCCAAATCCACTCCCAGATATCTAAAACACCTTACCTCCTCCAGTTTCTTCCAATTCAAACTCACCTCCCAATTGACTTCTCCCTCTACCCTACTGTACCTATTAACCTAGCTCTTATTCACATTTACTCTCAGCATTCTTCCTTAACACACTTCACCAAACTCAGTCACCAGCTTCTGCAGTTTCTCATCCGAATCAGCCACCAGCGCTGTATCATCAGCGAACAACAACTGACTCACTTCCCAAGCCCTCCTATCCATAACAGACTGCATACTTGACCCTCCTTCAAAACTCTTGCAACCCCACCCATAAACACATTAAACAACCATGGAGACATCACGCACCTCTGCAGCACCGATTTTCACTGAGAACCAATCACTCTCCTCTCTTCCTACTCGTACACATGCCTTACATCCTCGATAAAAACCCCTCACTACTTCTACCAACTTGTTTCCCACACCATATACTCTTAATACCTTCCACAGAGCATCTCTATCACTCTATCATATGCCCTCTCCAGATTCATGAATGCTACATACAAATCCATTTGCTTTTCTAAGTATTTCTCACATACATTCTTCAAAGCAAACACCTGATCCACATATCCTCTACCACTTCTGAAACCACACTGCTCTTCCCTAATCTGATGCTCTGTACATGCCTTTAGCCTCTCAATCAATACCCTCCTATATACTTTCCCAGGAATACTCAGCAAACTTATACCTCTGTAACTTGAACACTCAACTTTATCCCTTTCTCTTTGTACAATGGCACTATGCATGCACTCCGCCAATCGTCAGGCACCTCACCATGAGCCATACATACACTGAATATCTTTACCAACCAGCCACCAACACAGTGACCCCTTTTTTTATTGAATTCCACTGCAATACTATTCAAACCGCTGCCTTGCCGACTTTCATCATCCGCAAAGATTTCACTACCTCTGCTTACCAAATCATTCTCCCTCACCGTCTCACTTCGCACACCACCTCGACCAGAACACCCTAATTTTGCCATTCTATCATTTAGCACATTCAGCAAACCTTCAAAATACTCCATGTCCTTCTCACATCACCACTACTTGTTATTGCCTCCCCATTAGCCCCCTTTACCGATGTTCCCATTTGTTCTCTTGTCTTATGCACTATATTTACATCATTCCAAAACATCTTTTTATTCTTCCAAAAATTTAATGATACCCTCTCACCTGAACTCTCATTTGCCCTTATTTTCACGTCTTGCACCTTTCTCTTGACCTCCTGCCTCTTACTTTTATACATCTGCCCGTCATTTGCACTGTTTTCCTGCAAAAATCATCCAAGTGCCTCTTTCTTCTCTTTCACTAATGATCTTACTTCCTTATCCCACCACTCACTGCCCCTTCTAATCTGCCCACCTCCCACGCTTCTCATGCCACAAGTATCTTTTGCGCAAGCAATCACTACTTTCTTAAATACATCCCATTCCTCCCCCACTCCCCTTACGTCCTTTTTTTCTTACCTTTTTCCATTCTGCACTAAGTCTATCCTGGTACTTCATCACACAAGTCTCCTTGCCAAGCTCACTTACTCTCACCATTTTCTTCACCCCAACATTCTCCTTTCTTTTCTGAAAACTTCTACAAATCTTCACCTTCGCCTCCACAAGATAATGTTCGGACATCCTTCCAGTTGCACCTCTCAACACATTAACATCCAAAAGTCTCTCTTTCACGCGCTTATCAATTAACACGAAATCCAATAACGCTCTCTGGCCATCTCTCCTACTTAAATACGTATACTTAAGTATATCTCTCTTTTTAAACCAGGTTTTCCCAATCACCAGTCCTTTTTCAGCACAAAAATCTACAAGCTCTTCACCATTTCCATTTACAACACTGAACACCTCATGTGCACCAACTACTCCCTGAACTGCCACATTACTCACCTTTGCATTCAAATCACCCATTACTATAACCCGGTCTTGTGCATCAAAACTACTAACACAGTCACTCAGCTGCTCCCAGAACACTCTCATGATCTTTTTGTTCATGCCCGATACAGAGGGACCAACAATTACCCATCTCTCTCCATCCACTTTCAGTTTTACCCATATCATATATATACACATATATTAATATATATTTATTGGAAAGGATCACAATTATGTGCGTGATCAAGATATTCCTATGAGTCCACGGGAAAAATGAAACACGATAAGTTCCCAAGCGCACTTTCGTGTAATAATCACATCATCAGGGGAGACACAAGAGAGAAATAAAAGTTAGTTGATATACATCGAAGAGACGAAGCTAGGACACCATTTGGTAAACATGCGATTGTCCAAGACATACAACGAGTGTTCATAAACTTTTCATTTTACAAATTTTATCAACAATAAAGTTATCTAATTTCCATAGACCATCACTAATTTTAAGATTATAATTCTTTGTGTATTCAATAATAGAAGATTCAATGATATTTCTCGTAGTAATAGAGTAAGAGTTGATATACTATATTTATGTTGCTTAAGTCTAACAGAAAGATCCTTACCAGTCTGCCCAACATAGAATTTATCACAATTTCCACATGGCACTTTATACATGCATCCAAGAGAATTTTCTGGTGAATCCCTGATTAAGATATTTTTTATAGTATTATTGTTGCTGAAGGCAACATTTACATCAAAGGATTTAAGCAACATTGGAAGTAAAGTAAAATTATTATTAAAAGGGAGAACTAAAATTCTTGGTGTCAACTCTATAAAAGGATTTCTTTGCTAACTTAAGGGATTTATCAATGAAAGATCTAGGGTACTTTAACTTAGATCCAATAGAATATCTATTAATTTATCTACTTATTTATTTTGCTTTGTCGCTGTCTCCCGCGTTAGCGAGGTAGCGCAAGGAAACAGACGAAAGAATGGCCCAACCCCACCCACATACACATGTATATACATACACGTCCACACACGCAAATATACATACCTATACATCTCAACGTATACATATATATACACACACAGACATATACATATATACACATGTACACAATTCATGCTGTGTGCCTTCATTCATTTCCATCGCCACCTCGCCACACATGAAATAACAACCCCTCCCCCCTCATGTGTGCCAGGCAGTGCTAGGAAAAGACAACAAAGACCACATTCGTACACACTCAGTCTTTAGCTGTCATGTACTAATGCACCGAAACCACACCTCCCTTTCCACATCCAGGCCCCTCAGAACTTTCCATGGCTTACTCCAGACGCTTCACATGCCCTGGTTCAATCCATTTTCAGCACGTCTACCCCTGTATACCACATAGTTCTAATTCACTCTATATCCTGCAAGCCTTTCACCCTCCTGCATGTTCAGGCCCCGATCACTCAAAATCTTTTTCACTCCATCTTTCCACCTCCAGTTTGGTCTCCCACTTCTCCTTGTTCCCTCCATCTCTGACACATATATCCTCTTTGTCAATCTTTCAACACTCATTCTCTCCATGTGCCCAAACCATTTCAAAACACCCTCTTCTGCTCTCTCAACCACACTTTTTATTACCAGACATCTCTCTTACCCTATTATTACTTACTCGATCAAACCAACTCACAACACATATTGTCCTCAAACATCTCATTTCCAGCACATCCACCCACCTGATTCGGATAAGAAACTGCAGAAGTTGGTGACTGAGTTTGGTAAAGTGTGTGAAGGATGAAAGCTGAGAGTAAATGTTATTAGGTTTAGTAGGGTTGAGGCACAAGTTAATTGAGAGGTATGTTTGAATGGAGAAAAACTTAAGGAAGTGAAGTGTTTTAAATATCTGGGAATGGATTTGGAAGCAGATGGAACCATCATATGGACCTAATATTGGCCTCTTCCTCTCTTGCATAGCTTGGTGTTCCTCAGAGAGAGAGAGAGAGAGAGAGAGAGAGAGAGAGAGAGA
>NC_092290.1:15157580-15340080 GCF_036320965.1 Panulirus ornatus | reverse complement strand
CAGTTTAACGTGGGGAACTTTGTCGAATGCTTTCTGGAAGTTCAGATATATCATATCTACTGCTTCTGTCTGGTCGTGGTAATTCAATAATTCATGACAAGATTTAAGGAGGTTAGCATGGTAAGATCTGCGTCTGCTAAAACCATGTTGTGTAAATTATTGATCAGGTTATGTTGTTCCAGATAGGCTACGATTTCATCTGTAATGATTGACTCCAGAAGAAGTAAAAGCTTTGCGGAAGATGAAAGCCGGCAAGGCAGCAGGTTTGGGGGGTATTGCAGTGGAATTTATTAAAAAAGGGGGTGACTGTATTGTTGACTGGATGGTAAGGTTACTTAATGTATATATGATTCATGGTGAGGTGCCTGAGGATTGGCGGAATACATGCATAGTGCCATTGTACAAAGGCAAAGGGGATAAGAGTGAGTGCTCAAATTACAGAGGTATAAGTTTGTTGAGTATTCCTGGTAAATTATATGGGAGGGTATTGATTGAGAGGGTGAAGGCATGTACAGAGCATCAGATTGGGGAAGAGCAGTGTGGTTTCAGAAGTGGTAGAGGATGTGTGGATCAAGTGTTTGCTTTGAAGAATGTATGTGAGAAATAATTAGAAAAGCAAATGGATTTGTATGTAGCATCTATTGATCTGGAGAAGGCATATGATAGAGTTGATAGAGATGCTCTGTGGAAGGTATTAAGAATATATGGTGTGGGAGGCAAGTTGCACTGAAAAGTTTTTATCGAGGATGTAAGGCATGTGTACGTGTAGGAAGAGAGGAAAGTGATTGGTTCTCAGTGAATGTAGGTTTGCGGCAGGGGTGTGTGATGTCTCCATAGTTGTTTAATTTGTTTATGGATGGGGTTATTAGGGAGGTGAATGCAAGAGTTTTGGAAAGAGGGGCAAGTATGCAGTCTGTTGTGGATGAGAGAGCTTGGGAAGTAAGTCAGTTGTTGTTTGCTGATGATACATCGCTGGTGGCTGATTCATGTGAGAAACTGCAGAAGCTGGTGACTGAGTTTGGTAAAGTGTGTGAAAAAAGCAAGTTAAGAGTAAATGTGAATAAGAGCAAGGTTATTAGGTACAGTAGGGTTGAGGGTCAAGTCAATATGGAGATAAGTCTGAATGGAGAAAAACTAGAGGAAGTAAAGTGTTTTAGATATCTGGGAGTGGATCTGGCAGCGTATGGAACCATGGAAGCGGAAGTGAATCATAGGGTGGGGGAGGGGGCGAAAATCCTGGGAGCCTTGAAGAACGTGTGGAAGTCGAGAACATTATCTCGGAGAGCAAAAATGACTTTGTTTAAAGGAATAGTTGTTCCAACAATGTTGTATGGTTGCGAGGCGTGGGCTATGGATAGAGTTGTGCGCAGGAGGGTGGATGTGCTGGAAATGAAATGTTTGAGGACAATATGTGGTGTGAGGTGGTTTGATCGAGTAAGTAAGGTAAGGGTAAGAGAGATGTGTGGAAATAAAAAGAGCGTGGTTGAGAGAGCAGAAGAGGGTGTTTTAATATGGTTTGGGCACATGGAGAGAATGAGTGAGGAAAGATTGACCAAGAGGATATATGTGTCGGAGGTGGAGGGAACGAGGAGAAGTGGGAGACCAAATTGGAGGTGGAAAGATGGAGTGAAAAAGATTTTGACTGATCGGGGCCTGAACATGCAGGAGGGTGAAAGGCGGGCAAGGATTAGAGTGAATTGGATCGATGTGGTATACCGGGGTCGACGTGCTGTCAATGGATTGAACCAGGGCATGTGAAGCGTCTGGGGTAAACCATGGAAAGTTGTGTGGGGCCTGGATGTGGAAAGGGAGCTGTGGTTTCGGGCATTATTGCATGACAGCTAGAGACTGAGTGTGAACGAATGGGGCCTTTGTTGTCCTTTCCTAGCGCTACCTCGCACACATGAGGGGGGAGGGAGATGTTATTCCATGTGTGGCGAGGTGGCGATAGGAATAAATAGAGGCAGACAGTATGAATTATGTACATGTGTATATATGTATGTGTCTGTGTGTGTATATATATGTGTACATAGAGATGTATAGGTGCGTATATTTGCGTGTGTGGACGCGTATGTATATACATGTGTATGGGGGTGGGTTGGGCCATTTCTTTCGTCTGTTTCCTTGCGCTGCCTCGCAAACGCGGGAGACAGCGACAAAGCAAAATAATAATAATAATAATAATAATAATAATAATGATAATTATAAATATATATATATATATATATATATATATATATATATATATATATATATATATATATATATATATATTTTTTTTTTTTTTTTTTCATACTATTCGCCATTTCCCGCATTTGCGAGGTAGCGTTAAGAACAGAGGACTGGGCCTTAGAGGGAAAATCCTCACCTGGCCCCCTTCTCTGTTCCTTCTTTTGGAAAATTAAAAAAAAAACGAGAGGGGAGGATTTCCAGCCACCCACTCCCTCCCCTTTTAGTCGCCTTCTACGACACGCAGGGAATACGTGGGAAGTATTCTTTCTCCCCTATCCCCATAAATAATATATATATATATATATATATATATATATATATATATATATATATATATATATATATATATATATATATATATATATATATATATATATATATATATATATATATATATATATATATATATATATATATATATATATATATATATATATATATATATATATATATATATCTATATATACAGCAGTGCCGTCTGCCAGTCTCTAGTCCTGTGGGACTATTCCATCTTGGAGAAATTTTTTAAAAATATGTTCTAACGGTCAGACAATTTCGTGTTTAATCTTTTAAATCAATCGTGGATAGAAACAATCAAGACCTGATCTTTATTAGCTCATTTATCTATGTTGGTACTCTTGTAAGTGTGACAGTAAACTTTCGTGTCGTGTGAGCGCCAATATCACTGCCTCAGACTTGATCAGGTTTGTTGCTATGTTTTCATCGAGTTCACAGTGGCCTCCCATCCTCGTTCACTAGGAGTCCTATCTTTCTCCTTATATATATGTTGTCAATGACATGCTTATAAAATCTTTTGAATCCTTACATTTCCTGCAATACTCACTTCGTATTCTCTCTCGGCTTCTGGTATGAGATTCTTTTACGTATCTTCTAATGGTGTTACACTGCGTTGCAATATTCGAGTCATTGTCTGATTTCATTATGTTGTAGAGTTTATATGTGCGCAGGATGGCTCTTGCAATATTCTGGCTGTTGTTGGTTTTGTTGTTTATGTCGAGCATGGGAAGGAGTGGGACATGATGAAACATAGACTGACGAGTAAACCTGGTCCATAATTCCTCTGGGCATGAGCCCACAGAGTCTTTAATGCGTCGCACAAAACAGGAAAATCCCTCCATTTAAAGTTAGGTGTAATGGAACTGGTAGTAGGGGAGTCGCTTTTGATATTTACGTCGAACCTGTGTTATGGTGACAAGTGCCTAGATGTTTTCCCACACGGGCGGGTATTAGTTACTAGAGAGAGAGAGAGAGAGAGAGAGAGAGAGAGAGAGAGAGAGAGAGAGAGAGAGAGAGAGAGAGAGAGAGAGAGAGAGAGAGAGAGAGAGAGAGAGAGAGAGAGAGAGAGAGCCACAAAGTCAGTAGGAGACTGGAAGACAGCGCCATAGATAAATAGATGGGTTAGGAGAGATTATAGAGCGAGGCAGATGACGATCATTGTGATGTATCATATTTATTATCATTAGATTATATACCTGATGTACATAACATGAAACGTGTAAACATTCTAAATATGAATATGTATGTTGAGTGGATAGAACACATCCATTACAGTTTTGAATACATTAAAGATACATTTCATTAGAAAATAACAGAGGCACTTGTAAATGAGCCCCCACCCCCGCACAGAGACCAGGGGCACACGAGACTTTATGATCAGTAAAAAGACTGATGATGAAGACGAGTTGATCATGACGTAAGTATCATAAGTGATACTTATTTATCCACTTGGTCAATCTTTCCTCACTCATTCTCTCCATGTGCCCAAACCATTTCAAAACACCCTCTTCTGCTCTCTCAACCACGCTCTTTTTATTTCCACACATCTCACCCTTACATTACTTACTCGATCGAACCACCTCAACCACACATTGTTCTCAAACATCTCATTTCCAGCACATCCACCCTCCTGCGCACAACTCTATCCATAGCCCACGCCTCGCAACCATACAATATTTTTGGAACCACTATTCCTTCAAACATACCCATTTTTGTTTTCCGAGATAATGTTCTCGACTTCCACACATTCTTCAAGGATCCCATGATTTTCGCCCCCTCCCTACCCTATGATTCACTTCCGCTTCCATGGTTCCATCCGCTGCCAGATCCACTCCCAGATATCTAAAAACACTTTACTTCCTCTAGTTTTTCTTCATTCAAACTCACCTCCCAATTGACTTGACCCTCAACCCTACTGTACCTAATAACCTTGCTCTTATTCACATTTACTCTTAACTTTCTTCTTTTACACACTTTACCAAACTCAGTCACCAGCTTCTGCAGTTTCTCACATGAATCAGCCACCAGCGCTGTATCATCAGCGAACAACAACTGACTCACTTCCCAAGCTCTCTCATCCACAACAGACTTCATACTTGCCCCTCTTTCCAAAGCTCTTGCATTCACCTCCCCAACAAACCCATCCATAAACAAATTAAACAACTATGGAGACATCACACACCCCTGCCGCAAACCTACATTCACTGAGAACCAATCACTTTCCTCTCTTCCTACACGTACACATGCCTTACATCCTCGATAAAAACTTTTCACTGCTTCTAACAACTTGCCTCCCACACCATATATTCTTAATACCTTCCACAGAGCATCTCTATCAACTCTATCATATGCCTTCTCCAGATCCATAAATGCTACATACAAATCCATTTGCTTTTCTAAGTATTTCTCACATATATTCTTCAAAGCAAACACCTGATCCACACATCCTCTACCACTTCTGAAACCACACTGCTCTTCCCCAATCTGATGCTCTGTACATGCCTTTACCCTCTCAATCAATACCCTCCCATGTAATTTACCAGGAATACTCAACAAACTTATACCTCTGAAATTTGAGCACTCACTCTTATCCCCTTTGCCTTTGTACAATGGCACTATGCACGCATTCCGCCAATCCTCAGGCACCTCACCATGAGTCATACATACTTTAAATAACCTTACCAACCAGTCAACAATACAGTCACCCCCTTTTTTAATAGATTCCACTGCAATACCATCCAAACCTGCTGCCTTGCCGGCTTTCATCTTCCGCAAAGCTTTTACTACCTCTTCTCTGTTTACCAAATCATTTTCCCTAACCCTCTCACTTTGCACACCACCTCGACCAAAACACCCTATATCTGCCACTCTATCATCAAACACATTCAACAGACCTTCAAAATACTCACTCCATCTCCTTTTCACATCACCACTACTTGTTATCACCTCCCCATTAGCGCCCTTCAATGAAGTTTCCATTTGCTCCCTTGTCTTACGCACTTTATTTACCTCCTTCCATAGTCAGGTTCGGTAAAACGCTATCAGCTGGCTATGTGTTCTGTTCAGAAACAACCGATAGACCACGTTGCTCACCATTGTGAGACGAAGGGTATTCGAGTACTTAGTATTTCGAATGGTTGTTTCCTATTATACAGTCCCTTAGCCTAGCAGTTAGCATGCTTGCCTCTTGCACAAGGGGTCCCAGGTTCGATCCTGGCTGTTGGAGGTTTGTATGTTCTATGAAGGTGCGCGTACATATAGACTTTATTCGTATTCATATAACTCCGCGTTGTACAGTCAGGTTCGGTAAAACGCTATCATCTGGCTATGTGTTCTGTTCGGAAACAACCGATAGACCCCGCTGCTCACCATAGTGAGACGAAGGGTATTCGAGTACTTAGTATTTCGAATAGTTGTTTCCTATTATACAGTCCCTTAGCCTAGCGGTTAGCATGCCTGCCTCTTGCACAAGGGGTCCTAGGTTCGATCCTGGCTGTTGGAGGTTTGTATGATATATATATATATATATATATATATATATATATATTTATTCATTTATCTATTTTGCTTTGATGCTGTCTCCCGCGTTAGCGAAGTAGCACAAGGAAACATACGAGAGAATGACCCAACCCACCCACACACACATGTATATCCATACACGTCCACACAAGCAAATATACATACCTATACATCTCAACGTATACATATATATACACACACAGACGTATACATATATACACATGTACATAATTCATACCGTTTGCCTTTATTCATTCCCATCGCCACGCCGCCACACATTATATAACAACCCCCTCTCCCCGAATATATATATATATATCTTTTCTTTTCTTTCATACTATTCGCCATTTCCTGCATTAGCGAGGTAGCGTTGAGAACAGAGGACTGGGCCCTTGAGGGAATATCCTCACCTGGGCCCCTTCTCTGTTCCCTCTTTTGGAAAATGAAAAAAAAAAAAAAAAAAAAGTGAGAGGGGAGGATTTCCAGCCCCCCCGCTCCCTCTCCTTTTAGTCGCCTTCTACGACACGCAGGGAATACGTGGGAAGTATTCTTTCTCCCCTATCCCCAGGGATAATATATATATATATATATATATATATATATATATATATATATATATATATATATATATATATATATATATATATATGTATTATCCCTGGGGATAGGGGATTAAGAATACTTCCCACGTATTCCCTGCGTGTCGTAGAAGGCGACTAAAAGGGGAGGGAGCGGGGGGCTGGAAATCCTCCCCTCTCGTTTTTTTTTTAAATTTTCCAAAAGAAGGAACAGAGGGGGCCAGGTGAGGATATTCCAAAAAAGGCCCAGTCCTCTGTTCTTAGCGTTACCTCGCTAACGCGGGAAATGGCGAATAGTTAAAAAAAAAAAAAAAATATATATATATATATATATATATATATATATATATATATATATATATATATATATATATATATATATATATATATATATATATATATATATATATATATGGTGGTGTGCAAAGTGAGAGGGTTAGCGAAAATGATTTGGTAAACAGAGAAGAGGTAGTAAACGCTTTGCGGAAGATGAAAGCCGGCAAGGCAGCAGGTTTGGATGGTATTGCAGTGGAATTTATTAAAAAAGGGGGTGACTGTATTGTTGACTGGTTGGTAAGGTTATCTAATGTATGTATGACTCATGGTGAGGTGCCTGAGGATTGGCGGAATGCGTGCATAGTGCCATTGTACAAAGGCAAAGGGGATAAGAGTGAGTGCTCAAATTACAGAGGGATAAGTTTGTTGAGTATTCCTGGTAAATTATATGGGAGGGTATTGATTGAGAGGGTGAAGGCATGTACAGAGCATCAGATTGGGGAAGAGCAGTGTGGTTTCAGAAGTGGTAGAGGATGTGTGGATCAGGTGTTTGCTTTGAAGAATGTATGTGAGAAATACTTAGAAAAGCAAATGGATTTGTATGTAGCATTTATGGATCTGGAGAAGGCATATGATAGAGTTGATAGAGATGCTCTGTGGAAGGTATTAAGAATATATGGTGTGGGAGGCAAGTTGTTAGAAGCAGTGAAAAGTTTTTATCGAGGATGTAAGGCATGTGTACATGTAGGAAGAGAGGAAAGTGATTGGTTCTCAGTGAATGTAGGTTTGCGGCAGGGGTGTGTGATGTCTCCATGGTTGTTTAATTTGTTTATGGATGGGGTTGTTAGGGAGGTAAATGCAAGAGTTTTGGAAAGAGGGGCAAGTATGAAGTCTGTTGGGGATGAGAGAGCTTGGGAAGTGAGTCAGTTGTTGTTCGCTGATGATACAGCGCTGGTGGCTGATTCATGTGAGAAACTGCAGAAGCTGGTGACTGAGTTTGGTAAAGTGTGTGGAAGAAGAAAGTTAAGAGTAAATGTGAATAAGAGCAAGGTTATTAGGTACAGTAGGGTTGAGGGTCAAGTCAATTGGGAGGGAGTTTGAATGGAGAAAAACTGGAGGAAGTGAAGTGTTTTAGATATCTGGGAGTGGATCTGGCAGCGGATGGAACCATGGAAGCGGAAGTGGATCATAGGGTGGGGGAGGGGGCGAAAATTCTGGGAGCCTTGAAGAATGTGTGGAAGTCGAGAACATTATCTCGGAAAACAAAAATGTGTATGTTTGAAGGAATAGTGGTTCCAACAATGTTGTATGGTTGCGAGGCGTGGGCTATGGATAGAGTTGTGCGCAGGAGGATGGATGTGCTGGAAATGAGATGTTTGAGGACAATGTGTGGTGTGAGGTGGTTTGATCGAGTAAGTAACGTAAGGGTAAGAGAGATGTGTGGAAATAAAAAGAGCGTGGTTGAGAGAGCAGAAGAGGGTGTTTTGAAATGGTTTGGGCACATGGAGAGAATGAGTGAGGAAAGATTGACCAAGAGGATATATGTGTCGGAGGTGGGGGGAACGAGGAGAAGAGGGAGACGAAATTGGAGGTGGAAGGATGGAGTGAAAAGTTTTTTTGTGATCGTGCCCTGAACATGCAGGAGGGTGAAAGGAGGGCAAGGAATAGAGTGAATTGGATCGATGTGGTATACCGGGGTTGACGTGCTGTCAGTGGATTGAATCAAGGCATGTGAAGCGTCTGGGGTAAACCATGGAAAGCTGTGTAGGTATGTATATTTGCGTGTGTGTACGTATGTATATACATGTGTATGGGGGTGGGTTGGGCCATTTCTTTCGTCTGTTTCCTTGCGCTACCTCGCAAACGCGGGAGACAGCGACAAAGCAAAAAAAAACGAAATATATATACATATATATATATATATATATATATATATATATATATATATATATATATATATATATATATATATATATTAAATTTATTCTCCTTAAAATTTAATGATACTCTCTCACTCCAACTCTCATTTGCCCTCTTTTTCATCTTTTGCACCTTTCTCCTCTTGACCTTCTGCCTCTCTCTTTCATATATCTCCCAGTGATTTGCATTATTTCCCTGCAAAAATCGTCCAAATGCCTCTCTCTTCTCTTTCACTAATAATCTTACGTCTTCATCCGAACACTCACTACCCCTTCTAATCTGCCCACCTCCCACGCTTCTCATGCCACAAGTATCTTTTGTTCAAGCCATCACTGCTTCCCTAAATACATCCCATTCCTCCAACACTCTCATTACGTTCTTTGTTCTCACGTTTTTCCATTCTGTACTCAGTCTCTCCTCGTACTTCCTCACACAAGTCTCCTTCCCTAGCTCACTTACTCTCCCATTCTTTTCACCCCAACATTCTCTCTTCTTTTCTGAAAACCTCTATAAATCTTCACCTTCGCCTCCACAGGATAGTGATCAGACATCTCTCCAGTTGCACCACTCAGCACATTCACATCCAAAAGTCTCTCTTTCGCTCGCCTATCAGTTAACATGTAGTCCAATAACGCTCTCTGGCCATCTCTCCTACTTACATACGTATACTTATATATATATCTTTTTTAGACCAGGCATTCCCAATCACCAGGCCTTTTTCAGCACATAAATCTACAAGTTCTTCACCATTTCCATTTACAACACTGAACACCCCATGTACACTAATTATTCCCTCAACTGCCACATTACTCACATATGCATTGAAATCACCCATCACTATAACCCGGTCTCGTGCATCAAAACAACTAACACACCAACTCGGGTGCTCCCAAATCACTTACCTCTCATGATCTCTCTTCTCAAGCCTAGGTGCGTATGCACAAGTAATTACTCCTCTTTCTCCATCCACTTTCAGTTTTACCCATATCAATCTAGAGTTTACTTTCTTACACTCTATCACATACTGCCACCACTCCTTTTTCAGGAGTAGTGCTACTCCTTCCCTTGCTCTTGTCCTCTCACTAACCCCTGACTTTACTCACAAGACATTCTCAAACCATTTTTCCCCTTTACCAATGAGTTTTGTTTAACTCAGAGCCAAAATATCCAGGTTCCTTTCCTCAAACATACTGCCTATCTCTCCTTTTTTCTCATCTTAGTTACAGCCACACACATTTAGACACCCCAATCTGAACCTTCGAGGAGGATGAGCACTCCCCGTGTGACTTATTCTTCTGTTTCCCTTTTTAGAAAGTTAAAATACAAGGTGAGGAGGGTTTCCAGCCTCCCGCTCCCGTCCCCTTTAATCGCCTTCTACGACATATGAGGAATTCGTAGAAAGTATTCTTTCTCCTCTATCCCCAGGGATTTTCATTCATTTTATATTTATCATACTTTGTCGCTGTTTCCCGCGTTAGCGAGGTAGCGCAAGGAAACACGAAAGAATGGCCCAACCCACCCACATACACATTTATATACATAAACGTCCACACACGCACATATACATAATTATACATTTCAAGATATACATATATATACACACTGACATATACAGTGTGTGTATATAATTCATACTTGCTGCCTTTATTCATTCCGTCGCTACCCCGCCACACATGAAATGAAACCCCCATCCCGCTCATGTGCGCCAGGTAGCGCTAGGAAAGGACAACGAGGGCCACATTCGTTGACACTCAGTCTCTAGATGTCATGTATAATGCACCGAAACCACGGTTCCCTTTCCACATCCAGGCCCCACAAAACTTTCCATGGTTTACCCAAGACGCTTCACATGCCCTGGTTCAATCCATTGACAGCACGTCGACCTCGGTATACCACATGGTTCTAATTCACTCTATTCCTTGCACCCGTTTCACCCTCTTGCATGGTTAGGCCCCGATCACTCAAAATCTTTCTCATTCCATCTTTCCACCTCCAATTAGGTCTCCCACTTCTCCTCGTTCCCTCCACCTCTGACACATATATCCTCTTTGTCAATCTTTCCTCATTCATTCTCTCTATGTGAAGAAACCATTTCAAAACATCCTCTTCTGCTCTCTCAACCACACTCATTTTATTACCACAATTCTCTCTTACCCTTTCATTACTTAGTCGATCAAAACACCTCACACTACATATTGTCCTAAAACATGTCATTTCCAGGACATCCACCCTACTCCGCACAACTCTACCTATAGCCCACGCCTGGCAACCATATAACATTGATGGAACCACTATTTCTTCAAACATGCCCAATTCTGCTTTCTAAGATAACGTTCTCGACTTCCACACATTTTGCAACTCTCCCAAAACTTTCACCCCCTCCCCACCCTATGATTCACTTCTGTTTCCATGGATCCAATCGCTGCCAAATCCACTCTCAGATATCTAAAACACTTCACTTCCTCCAGTTTTTCTACATTCAAACTTACCTCCCAGTTGACATGTCCCTCAACCCTACTGTACCTAATAACCTTGCTCTTATTCACATTTACACTCAGCTTTCTTCTTTCACACACTTTACCAAACTCAGTCACCAGCTTCTGTAGTTTTTCACAAGAATCAACCACCAGCGCCCTATCATCAGCGAACAACAACCGACTCACTTTCCAAGCTCTCTCATCCATAATAGACTGCATACTTGCCCTTCTTTCCAAAACTCTTGCATTTACCTCCCTAACAACCCCATCCATAAACAAATTAGATAACCATGGAGACATCACGCATTCCTGCCGGAAACCTACATTCACTGATAACCAATCACATTTCTCTCTTCCTACACGTACACATGCCTTACATCCTCGATAAAAACTTTTCACTGCTTCTAACAACTTACCTCCCACATCACATATTCTTAATACCTTCCACAGAGCATCTCTATCAACTCTGTCATATACCTTTTCCAGAACCATAAATGCTACATACAAATCAATTTGCTTTTCTAAGTATTTCTCACATACATTCTTCAAAGCAAACACCTGATCCACACATCCTCTACCACTTCTGAAACCACACTGCTCTTCCCTATTCTGATGCTCAGTACATGCCTTCACCCCCTCTATCAATACCCTCCCATATAATTTCCCAGGAGTACTTAACAATCTTATACGTCTGTAATTTGAGCACTCACTCTTATCCCCTTTGCCTTTGTACAATGGCACTATGAAAGCATTCCGCCAGTCCTCAGACACCTCACCATGATTCATACATACATTAAATAACCCTACCAACAAGTCAACAGTCATCCCCTTTTTTTTTTTTAATAAATTCCACTGCAATATCATCCAAACCCGCTGCCTTGCCGGCTTTCATCTTCAGTAAAGCTTTTACTACCTCTTCTCTGTTTACCAAATCATTCTCCCTAACCCTCTCACTTTGCACACCTCCTCGACCAAAACACCCTATATCTGCTGCTCTATCATAAAACATATTAAACAAACCTTCAAAATACTCGCTCCATCTCCTTTTCACATCACCATTACTTGTTATCACCTCCCCATCAGCCCCCTTCACTGATGTTCCCATTTGTTCCCTTGTCTTGCGCACTTTATTTACCTTCTTCCAAAACATCTTTTTATTCTCCCTAAAATTTAATGATACTCTCTCACCCCAACTCTCATTTGCCCTCCTTTTAACCTCTTGCACTTTTCTCTTGACCTCCTGCCTCTTTCTTTTGTACATCTCCCAGTCATTTTCATTATCTCCCTGCAAAAAGTGTCCAAACCTCTCTCTCTTCTCTTTCACCAATAATCTTACTCCTTCATCCCACCACTCGCTACCCTTTCTAATTTGCCCACCTCCCAATCTTCTCATGCCACAAGCATTTTTTGCACAAGCCATCACTGCTTCACTAAATAAACCCATTCCTCCCCAACTCCCCTTGCGTTCTTTGTTCTCACCTTTTTCCATTCTGTACTCAGTTTCTAGTGATACTTCCTCACACAAGTCTCCTTCCCAAGCTCACTTACTCTCACCACTCTCTTCACCCCAACATTCTCTCTTCTTTTCTGAAAACTTCTACAAATCTTCACCTTTGCCTCCACAAGATAATGATCAGACATCACTCCAATTGCACCTCTCACGACATTGATATTCAAAAGTCTCTCTTTCGCGCGCCTATCAATTAACACGTAATTCAATAACGCTTTCTGGCCATGTTTCCTGCTTACATACATGTACTTATGTATATCTCTTTTTAAACTAGGTATTTCTAATCACCAGTCCTTTTTCAGGACATAAATCTACAAGCTCTTCACTATTACCATTTACAACACTGAATACCCCATGCACACCAATTATTCCCTCAACTGCCACATTACTCACCTTTGCATTGAAATCACCCATCACTATAGCCGGGTCTCGTACATCAAAACTACTAACACACTCACTCAGCTGCTCCCAAAACACTCTCCTCTCTTGATCTTTCCTCTCATGCCCAGGTGCATATGCACCAATAATCACCCATCTCTCTCCATCCACCTACAGTTTCACCCATATCAATCTAGAGTTTACTTTCTTACATTTTATCACATACTGCCACCACTCCTGTTTCAGGAGTAGTGCTACTCCTTCCCTTGCTCTTGTCCTCTCACTAACCCCTGACTTTACTCCCAAGACATTCCCAAACTACTTTTCCCCTTCACACTTGAGATATGTTTTACTCAATGCCAAAACATCCAGGTTCCTTTCCTCAAACATAGTACCTATCTCTCCTTTTTTCGCATCTTGGTTACATCCACACACATTTAGACAACCTAATCTGAGCCTTCGAGGAGGATGAGCACTCCCGCGTGACTCCTTCTGTTTCCCCGTTTAGAAAGTTAAAATACAAGGAGGGGAGGGTTTTTAGCACTGCGATCCCGTCCCATTTAGTCGCCTTGTACGACACGCGAGGAATGCGTGGGAAGTATTCTTTCTCCTCTATCCTCAGGGACATATATGTATATATATGCATATACATATATATATATATATATATATATATATATATATATATATATATATATATATATATATATATATATATATATATATATATATATATATATATATATATATATATATATATATATATATATATATATATATATAGATATAGATATAGATATGCAAAAATGGGAAACAGAAGGAGTCACGCAGGGAGTGCTCATCCTCCTCGTAGACTCAGACTGGGGTGTTTAAATGTGTGTGGATGTAACCAAGATGTGAAAAAAGGAGAGATAGGTACTATGTTTGAGGAAAGGAACCTGGATGTTTTGGTTCTGAGTGAAACGAAGCTCAAGGGTAAAGGGGAAGAGTGGTTTGGGAATGTCTTGGGAGTAAAGTCAGGGGTTAGTGAGAGGACAAGAGCAAGGGAAGGAGTAGCAGTACTCCTGAAACAGGAGTTGTGGGAGTATGTGATAGAGTGTAAGAAAGTAAATTCTAGATTAATATGGGTAAAACTGAAAGTTGATGGAGAGAGATGGGTGATTATTGGTGCATATGCACCTGGGCATGAGAAGAAAGATCGTGAGAGGCAAGTGTTTTGGGAGCAGCTGAATGAGTGTGTTAGTGGTTTTGATGCACAAGATCGGGTTATAGTGATGGTTGATTTGAATGCAAAGGTGAGTAATGTGGCAGTTGAGGGAATAATTGGTATACATGGGGTGTTCAGTGTTGTAAATGGAAATAGTGAAGAGCTTGTAGATTTATGTGCTGAAAAAGGACTGATGATTGGGAATACCTGGTTTAAAAAGCGAGACATTGGTGCATATGCACCTGGTCATGAGAAGAAAGATCGTGAGAGGCAAGTGTTTTGGGAGCAGCTGAATGAGTGTGTCAGTGGTTTTGATGCACAAGACCGGGTTATAGTGATGGGTGATTTGAATGCAAAGGTGAGTAATGTGGCAGTTGAGGGAATAATTGGTATACATGGGGTGTTCAGTGTTGTAAATGGAAATAGTGAAGAGCTTCTAGATTTATGTGCTGAAAAAGGACTGATGATTGGGAATACCTGGTTTAGAAAGCGAGATATACATAAGTATACGTATGTAAGTAGGAGAGGTGGCCAGAGAGCGTTATTGGATTACGTGTTAATTGACAGGCTCGCGAAAGAGAGACTTTTGGATATTAATGTGCTGAGAGGTACAACTGGAGGGATGTCTGATCATTATCTTGTGGAGGCTAAGGTGAAGATTTCTGGTGGTTTTCAGAAAAGAAGAGAGAATGTTGGGGTGAAGAGGGTGGTGAGAGTAAGTGAGCTTGAGAAGGAGACTTGTGTGAGGAAGTACCAGGAGAGACTGAGTACAGAATGGAAAAAGGTGAGAGCAATGGAAGTAAGGGGAGTGGGGGAGGAATGGGATGTATTTAGGGAATCAGTGATGGATTGCGCAAAAGATGCTTGTGGCATGAGAAGCGTGGGAGATGGGCTGATTAGAAAGGGTAGTGAGTGGTGGGATGAAGAAGTAAGATTATTAGTGAAAGAGAAGAGAGAGGAATTTGGACGATTTTTGCAGGGAAAATGCAATTGAGTGGGAGATGTATAAAAGAAAGAGAAAGGTGGAAGAGGTGAAAAAGAGGGCAAATGAGAGTTGGGGTGAGAGAGTATCATTAAATTTTAGGGAGAATAAAAAGATGTTCTGGAAGGAGGTAAATAAAGTGCGTAAGACAAGGGAGCAAATGGGAACTTCAGTGAAGGGCGCAAATGGGGAGGTGATAACAAGTAGTGGTGATGTGAGAAGGAGATGGAGTGAGTATTTTGAAGGTTTGTTGAATGTGTTTGATGATAGAGTGGCCGATATAGGGTGTTTTGGTCGAGGTGGTGTGCAAAGTGAGAGGGTTAGGGAAGATGATTTGGTAAACAGAGAAGAGGTAGTATAAGCTTTGCGGAAGATGAAAGCCGGCAAGGCAGCAGGTTTGGATGGAATGCAGTGGAATCTATTAAAAAAGGTGATGACTGTATTGTTAAATGGTTGGTAAGGTTATTTAAAGTATGTATGACTCATGGTGAGGTGCCTGAGGACTGGCGGAATGCGTGCATAGTGCCATTGTACAAAGGCAAAGGGGATAAGAGTGAGTGCTCAGATTACAGAGGTATAAGTTTGTTGAGTATTCTTGGTAAATTATATGGTAGGGTATTGATTGAGAGGGTGAAGGCATGTACAGAGCATCAGATTGGGGAAGAGCAGTGTGGTTTCAGAAGTGGTAGAGGATATGTGGATCAGGTGTTTGCTTTGAAGAATGTATGTGAGAAATACTTAGAATAGCAAATGGATTTGTATGTAGCATTTATGGATCTGGAGAAGGCATTTGATAGAGTTGATAGAGATGCTCTGTGGAAAGTATTAAGAATATGTGGTGTGGGAGGCAAATTGTTAGAAGCGGTGAAAAGTTTTTATCGAGGATGTAAGGCATGTGTACGTGTAGGAAGAGAGGAAAGTGACAGGGGTGTGTGATGTCTCCATGGTTGTTTAAATTGTTTATGGATTGGGTTGTTAGGGAGGTGAATGCAAGAGTTTTGGAAAGATGGGCAAGTATTGAGTCCGTTGTAGATGAGAGAGCTTGGGAAGTGAGTCAGTTGTTGTTTGCTGATGATACAGCGCTGGTGGCTGATTCATGTGAGAAACTGCAGAAGCTGATGACTGAGTTTGGTAAAGTGTGTGAAAGAAGAAAGTTGAGAGTAAATGTGAATAAGAGCAAGGTTATTAGGTACAGTAGGGTTGAGGTTCAAGTCAATTGGGAGGTAAGTTTGAATGGAGAAAAACTGGAGGAAGTGAAGTGTTTTAGATATCTGGGAGTGGATCTGGCAGCGGATGGAACCATGGAAGCGGAAGTGAATCATAGGGTGGGGGAGGGGGCGAAAATCCTGGGAGCCTTGAAGAATGTGTGGAAGTCGAGAACATTATCTCGGAAAGCAAAAATGGGTATGTTTGAAGGAATAGTGGTTCTAACAATGTTGTATGGTTGCGAGACGTGGGCTATGGATAGAGTTGTGCGCAGGAGGGTGGATGTGCTGGAAATGAGATGTTTGAGGACAATGTGTGGTGTGAGGTGGTTTGATCGAGTAAGTAAAGTAAGGGTAAGAGAGATGTGTGGAAATAAAAAGAGCGTGGTCGAGAGAGCAGAAGAGGGTGTTTTGAAATGGTTTGGGCGCATGGAGAGAATGAGTGAGGAAAGATTGACCAAGAGGATATATGTGTCGGAGGTGGAGGGAACGAGGAGAAGTGGGAGACCAAATTGGAGGTGGAAAGATGGAGTGAAAAAGATTTTGAGTGATCGTGGCCTGAACATGCAGGAGGGTGAAAGGCGGGCAAGGAATAGAGTGAATTGGATCGATGTGGTATACCGGGGTTGACGTGCTGTCAGTGGATTGAATCAGGGCATGTGAAGCGGCTGGGGAAACCATGGAAAGTTGTGTGGGGCCTGGATGTGGAAAGGGAGCTGTGGTTTCGGGCATTATTGCATGACAGCTAGAGACTGAGTATGAACGAATGGAGCCTTTGTTGTCTTTTCCTAGCGCTACCTCGCACACATGAGGGGGGAGGGGGATGTTATTCCATGTGTGGCGAGGTGGCGATGAGAATGAATAAATTAAGGCAGACTGTGTGAATTGTGTGCATGGGTATATATGTATGTGTTTGTGTGTGTGTATATATATGTGTACATTGAGATGTATAGGTATGTATATTTGCGTGTGTGGACGTGTATGTATATACATGTGTATGGGGGTGGGTTGGGCCATTTTCTTTCGTCTTTTTCCTTGAGCTACCTCGCAAATGCGAGAGACAGCGACAAAGCCAAATAATAATAATAATATATGTATTTGAACTTATAAGGAAAGGAAGGAAATATATTATTTCACAAGATTAATTATAGTTTGAATACATAAAACTACGCCATAATACAAACGAGGCGTTTGACTCATATTCAGGTGAAAGCTGGACTAGCATATGTGTTCGTTCGTTCACGTACAGATAGATGATAAATCATATTGATAAGAATTCCACATATATTGTCTGATCCTGACATGTTATACTCTCGAGAGATCTCGTTAGGGAATCTAGGAGGGAGAGGAGATGAATACAGATAGAGGGGAAGGGCGAGTTCCCTGGGGTACAGGTGACAGGAGCAGACAGAGTGAGAGGACTACGTTGATTGGTCATGCACGATACCTACGCTCAACTTATAACCTCATGATTATTCTGCGTGATTTTGCGGATACAAGATTCATGCACTGGAAATATGATCATAACTACAGTAGATTGGCATCTGTAACGATATTTTCCATCCATTTCACTGTCGTTCTTAAACATATGTATAGAAAATATGAGTTGGCAACTCGCTTGCAAGATAAGAGTTGATGTTCCCTACATAATATCTTGTCAATGTTTTACTCATAATGGACAAAGTACTCTACCGCTAAGGTAACAGTTAAAAAAACCACTAAGATCACAGCGGGATAGTTATATCATCTCATAAGAGGCATCTCTCATGCAGATCAGTTACTGGTGTTGTTGCATGACAACTGGCGGAATCAGGCAACTGTGTCATGACTGCCACCCTTCACTCTCCACTTTGTTGATCATATATAGTCATAGCGGGAGGAGAGACAATGCAGAACTCTTGAGTTACTAACGGAAATTTGGACATTATTACTCTCTCTCCCTTAACGACCGCCATGGGTAAGTCCCCCTTTTTTTTTTCTGTTATTTGAATTAGTGCTTAGAGGAGAAGAGGCAGGAGAGGGGAAGGAATAGTTTGTAATGGAAGAGAAGATTGAAGTGTCTAAAGGTGCATGGTATGATTTTTTCTTTTTTTTTTTTATACTTTTGAGTGGTTTTCATGGAAGCGTGTTTTTTGTGGATTATTTCATACCCCTAACTTACTTTAGCAGATTCACTGAGTAGAATATGACATTATTTTGTAGACTGGAAAATATATTAAGTATTTTGTGGCTTAATAAATGTGCGTAGCTTCTCTCAGTACTTTGACGCCTCCATAGAACCAATGGTATTCAATATTTGTACCGGAATCGAGGCCTAGAACTTGTCTGTATCATCTTTTTTGTTGTGTTTGCTGAGAAGGCAAGGATACCTAAATTACGCAATTAAGTATATGCTGACAACCATGAGGAAAAATGAAACACGAGAGAAGTAAACGATGTTTAAATTCTATCTATCATGTTAAGCTGAGTAATGATGAGTATATGAACAATCCCAGGCGATGTTCCCAATGCCGCCGCATATTGATTCATGAAAAGAAGTTATATTCCAATGGATCCAGTTTAGAGTATCCTAAATCTTTCCTTAATAAATATCTCAAGTTGGTAAATCAAGACCCGTTTAGTTTTCCTACTTAGAGATGATTTCAATCTTAGTGCCTAACTTACTTAATCCTTTAATGTGAATGTTGCCTTCAGCGATAATACTATCGACAATACCTTAGGAGAAATTCTGCGAGTTCTGTTTACAGAAAATATGTACAAGTAACATGAAATTGTAATTGTAACATGAAAATCAGTGAAGCTTCGTCTGTATAAACTGGATAGCTTAGTCGTAGGCACAATTTGTAAACGGTTTCCAGATAAGTCCACAAAATCAAATCTTATGATACGCCCGGTGCAAGACCCAAGTATGTACTGTGTACCATCTGAGTGTGTTTCTTATTTATATTTTGTTTGTGTTTTACATATCATAGCCAAGTTTTGTGACGCAGTTTTCTTCTCTTTTTTGGAAGATTCCTGATCTCTTTGTGAAGGCGAAAGCTTGACTGAAATGAAATGAATAATTTTGAACAACTGGTGTAGAAATAAAATGAATAACTTTGAACAACTGGTGTAGAAATAAAATGAATAACTTTGAACAACTGGTGTTGAAATAAAATGAATACCTTTGAACAACTGGTGTTGAAATAAAATGAATACCTTTGAACAACTGGTGTTGAAATAAAATGAATACCTTTGAACAACTGGTGTTTGAGCACACATCTAATGATAGAATGATACAGAGAAAATTTGACAACATAAGGAACAACATTGATAACTCTAGACATGTTATTGTATTCAATTCTGTGTGTGTGTGTGTGTGTGTGTGTGTGTGTGTGTGTGTGTGTGTGTGTGTGTGTGTGACAGATGCTCAGGTTATCTCTTCTCGTACATGATGGTGATAGGCTGATAACACAGCAATGCTTTGTTGATGAGGAGAGAAAATGGTTTATTTCAAGGTCAAGTAGTATAGGAGCAGGAGAGGTGGTGACCCATGTTCTTTGTTGGTTGTGTAGTGGTGGTGACGTAGGAGTCCTGAAGGAGACGTGAATCCTTTCTGTCGCATTCAGTGATCTTTTACTCAGGTAAACATTTCAGTAATTCTGTTGTCAAACGAAAACAATATTACCTTATTACCTATCTCATCTGGTTTCACACAGGTAGTTATTGCATAATAATTTGCTGTTTGCATTAATTCAGAAGTTCAGCTTCCTCATTCATCGTTTTCATCCTGATTTCTCACCTTCTAATTCAACAGGAAATGAATATCCAGTGCGGTTTACCCACCCACTAGTCTAATAATATTAATTATATATCCTCTTATTCTCTTTCTTAAACTTAGACAACACATTGAATATGATGGTCAAGTCTATTGTTTTCCGCTTCGAGGAACATTATATAACTTTTCTCATTGTCCTCGTAACTTATTCCATATTCCCATCCACTCCTGCATCCTCGCTTTTGTCTAGCCACACTACTCCTATATCCTCATGCTTCTTCATTTCATGTTCAGATGTCGACCAACTCCACGTACATCATCATCTCACTTTCACACGTCTATATTTTTCCATATCGTTTCTTCCGTTTAGCTTCTTTGCTCTAAACATTCCTTTCATCAATATTCTTTTAATATAATAAATTTTCCCCTCAAGTGATCTTTTGCTTTATCATCAGCCAATTCCTTCCAAATCAACCTAGTACGAGCAGACACCTAAAGGAATACAACATTTCTTTGTCCACGTTATGTTTCTCTGTGTCACAAATCCTAATCTAGTCTTGTTATCTTACACCCTTTCGTCGGTAAGACAGAAATATAATTGTCACATCTCAACTGCAAGACTTTGTACCAGGTCAGACTCACCACTCTCACCTGGTGATACTACTTCTCAATACTTACATCGCTGACGATGTTTTCTTCATTACATTCAACATACCTGGTTAATTCTCCCATACTATATTTTCTCATCAGTGATGTAGCTGTTTCACTCCACTTTTCACCGGGTCTCTTCTTTTAAAGCTCAACAATCAATCTCTAATACACATCATTATTAATCTGTAACTGTTTTATATCGTAATATTACATTGATTTGCCTGACCATATTACGTATTCCTTAACTACAACTTCTTTCATTGAATCATCACAACTGGTCCACCTGAGGCATGGGTGCATTGAACATGATCCTGTAGGCATCATTCTGATTATATTTTGTCAATTTTTCATCTTTTTTCGTTACTTTAGCAAATCCTCAGGATTTTATCATTATTTACACAGTGTAAGTATCCTTCATAACCTGAGTGAGGTACCAGTGGTGTATGTGTTGTACCTGTTTCTGCTTCCTATCATTAAGGTACTTTCCCGTCATTCCACCATCATCAGATATTACAACTAAGTATCTAATGTTCTTCACATAATCACCAAACACTTAACTTTTCTCCCGTGAGAGGAAGCTTTAGTCTTCTTACGGATTATGACCATCCTCACTTCCTTATCTCTCTTAACTATAGCCTCCTTGGGTCACTGTAGGTCACATACAGATCTCCTGCTGGTAAGAACTTCACCCACTACACTTCTTCTGCCACCAGGTGGTATTTTCTTATCTAGAATAGCATTCATAATGACACCACTGATAAGGGTAGGATGAACTAATCCTCCTTGTGGGGTTCCTGACCTTATACTATGTTCACTTCAGCACACCACATTGGAAACAAAACTACGTAAACGATTCCCTAATAAAATGATTACTTATCCACTGTAATGATTGCTTATCCGTCTTAATGATTACTCATCCACTGTAATGATTACTTATCCATCTTAATGATTACTTACCATCTTAATGATTACTTATCCATCTTAATGATTACTTTACCATCTTAATGATTACTAATCCAACTTAATGATTACTTATCCAACTTAATGATTACTTATCCAACTTAATGATTACTTATCCATTTTAATGATTACTTATCCATTTCAATGATTACTTATCCATCTTAATGATTGCTTATCCATTTCAATTATTACTTATCCATTTTAATGATTACTTATCCATCTCAATGATTACTTATCTATTTCAATTATTACTTATCCATCTTAATGATTACTTATACATTCTAATGATTACTCATCCATTTTAATGATTACTTATCTATTTTAATGATCACTTATCTTTTTTAATGATTACTTATCCATTTCAATGATTACCTATCTATCTTAACGATTATTTATCCATTCAATGATTTCTTATCTATTTCTGTGATTACTTATCCATTTCAGTGGTTGCTTATCTATTTTAGGGAAACTTTGTCCCAAAACCGTCTTAGTAAGTCTTCTAAGTTTACCCGGCCATCAGCAGTGGTAAGATGCGTATCCATTTTCTTTATGAAATCATTCTTCTTGTGATACCCCAACTGTCTCCTCTGCCAACCAGCTTAAAAGTATCTTGTCCAACCTTTTACACCGACAACGAGTGAGACTTACTAGCTTATAATCTCTCTGTTCCATATCTGATCCTTTAAGAAATGATGATGTATAAAACGTGTCGTAGTTCAGGTATGGTGAGTCAGCTCATCCAACAGTTCTTGGAGGTCACCTGACCACGCCTTGTATCTGACCTCCACGTTCACCTTCCAGCCAATGGACCCGCGCCACTTATCTTGGAGCAGTGATGCTTAAAGCTCAGGCAGACACTTATTAACTAATCTTGGCTGTTAATGACTTTATTCAGCTACACCACAGTTCTTCACACCTCTTTTGGTCACACGATGTCTCCTGTGTCCAGCACCTGTGACTATACCACTGCCCCTGTATCGACGCCTTAGGTCCTGTAATTGCACCTCAGCTTCAGAAGTTACACCAAAGCTTTCCATAGCGCATGTTGCAATGCCGCAACTCCAGTAGCAACACCATAGCTCCCTAAGCCATGCCATGACACTCGTAGGTAAATCACAGCTCCAGAAGCTGTGCCACACTTCTCCACAGCTCGTGCATCTACACCACAACCCCTTACAGCTCTTGTAGCTACACCATACCTCCTAGAGCCACACCACAGCTCTCTGTAACTCCTGTTGCTACGCCACAGCTCCCTGAAGCTACATCACAGCTCCCATAGCTACATCGTAGCTCTAATATCAACACCGCAGCCCACATAATTACATCACAGCTCCCATAGCCATGCCACAGCTCTCGTAGTTAGATAGCTACTCCCATAGCTATGCCATAGATCCCATACCTATATCTCAGCTCTCATAGCCACGCCACAGCTCCCATAGCTACATCACAGCACCCATAGCACGAAACTGCTCCCGTAGCCACTTCATAGTTTCCATAACCACGCCACAGCTCCCATACCTATATCACAGCTCCCATAGCTTCATCATAGCTCCCATAGCCACGCCACAGCTCCCGTAGCTACATCGTAGCTCTAATAGCAACACCACAGCCTACATAGTTACATCACAGCTCCCATAGCCACGCCACAGCTCCCATAACTTCATCATAGCTCCCATAGTCACGACACAACTCCCATAGCTATATCACAGCTACCAGTTACCATAGTTGCGTTGCAGCCCCCATAACTACGCCACAGCTACATCACAGCTCCCATAGTCACAACACAGATCCCATAGTCACGTCACAGCTCCCATAGCTTTATCACAGCCCTCATAGCCATAGCCCCTGATGCTACATCACAGCTCCCATAGCCACACCACAGCTCCTGTGGCTATATCACAGCTCCAGATGCTACGCCACAGTCCACGAAGCTACATCACAGCTTTTGTAGCAGCTCCACAGCTCCAGAATCTAGGCGAGAGTTTCTACAACTACGCCACAGCTTCAAAGTCACGCTACAGCTCCTGTGGCTGCGCCATAACCTGCGTACTTACAACATAGCTCCATAGATCCCTAGATCAGCTCCTGCAGCTACAGCTTAGCTCCGCACAGCTCGCATACCTACGCCACAGTTCCCTAGCTAAAGCCCAACATCTTACATCTTGTAACTATGCCACAGCTCTCGTAGATACACCACAACTCCCGTAGTGAAGCCATAGCTCCTTGATCTACATGACTGCTCTGTACATCTCTTGTAGCCACGGCACAGCTTCAGAAACTACATCATTGCTCTCTACATCTCTTGAAGTGACGCCACAGCTGCAACAGCTACACCACTGCTTCCTAGATCCCCTGTAGTGATGACACGGTTACAACAGCTACACCACTGCTTCCTAGATCCCCTGTAGTGATGACACGGTTACAACAGCTACACCACTGCTCCCTAGATCCCCTGTAGTGATGACACGGTTACAACAGCTACACCGCTACTTCCTAGATCCCCTGTAGTAATGACACGGTTACAACAGCTACACCACTGCTTCCTAGATCCCCTGTAGTGATGACACAGCTCTTAACTTTCCCACTTGGATTCCATATATAACATTTCATTAGTGATTCCTTAGTTTCTTAACTTTTCTTCAAGATATTTGTACATTTATCTACAGAATAGCCAGACTGACTGACTGTGTCTCTTTTGAACATATCATGAAATCTTCTCCCAATGCAGCCACTTCCTTGAGGCCCGACACAGACGACCAAAGAAGAACCAAACTCGTCAAGGAGTCACAGAGTCCAACCACAGGGGATATGATAGTGACTGCGGACGCTGGAGTGGACGAGGCAGAGCGAGAAGAGGTACTGGCATACCTCCCTGACTTTAGAGGCAAAAAGGTGCTACTCCTCGGGTCTGGCAGCAGGTAAGTCTGGGCTGTAAGTTGCTCCCCCTTACCCCAAGGACGAGAGTACCATACTGAGGCTGGCAGGGGGAGTCTGAACTGCAAGGTGCCTACCTGACCCTAGGAGCAATGAGGCTACTTTAAGGCTAGTGCCGAGTGAGTCTGGACTGAAGGGCGCCTCCCTTATCCCAGCAACACCCCGGCTGTCGGGTACCTCCTTAACCTCAATGGGTAAGATGGTCACCGTGGGGTTAGTACAGGGTCATCCAGGGTGTGACTGTGGTCTGAAAAGCGGGGAAGTGCTGGACATTTTATTGAAGATAACAACTGTACAAGGAAAGTTTAACAAGGACTGACACACCAGCCAGACTAACATTACAAGCTTGGGAAGAAGTTTACCTTGGTAAGAGAGAAGAGTTGCTTGACTCAGTGCTATAGATTACATCAGAGAGCCAGGAACCTGGTCAGCCAGTAATCAATAGATGTCATAAACTTTTTCGTTCTTCATTCCATGTGTTTCACTTTACCTCTGTCGAGATATGGACACATAAGACTTATTCGCTTTCTTTTGTTCTCCATACATTCCTGTCTATTTCCCCTCATGCATATATTTTTCCGTTGATATTTGCACTTTTCATGGTAAACTTTGTATATCAGGCAATCTTGCGATATATCTACGCAGTAAACTTATCATTATCTGCCTCTCTCTATTATTTCCGCTACCTTTCCTCACCCATCTATTAATGATACATCTCTCTCTCTCTCTCTCTCTCTCTCTCTCTCTCTCTCTCTCTCTCTCTCTCTCTCTCTCTCTCTCTCTCTCTCTCTCTCTCTCTCTCTCTCTCGCCTCACACTAGCCTGATCTCTGCTTTATCTCTCCCCATGCAGACGGTACACGGAAGCCTTGGCCCAGCTGGTGGGGCACCTGACGCTCGCTGACCACACCCAGCCCTTCGATGACTCCAGCAAGGCCACCAACCTTAGCCAAGACCATATCACATCCATGTGTGGTAACGTCACCGAGTAAGTACAGGAGAGAGAGAGAGAGAGAGAGAGAGAGAGAGAGAGAGAGAGAGAGAGAGAGAGAGAGAGAGAGAGAGAGAGAGAGAGAGAGAGAGAGAGAGAGAGAGAGAGAGAGATTACATAGATCTTTATAACCTTATCCACAGTCTTCACACCAGTGGAGACACAAGCTAATTTGGTTCCTTGTCTTCAACTTGTGGCCAGCTTATCTCCAGTGGCTAACACATCTAACTGACTGGGAGAAAGGGTATTCATTGTGAGCTTCACCAAGAGACAATGGTAGGGGCAACCTCCTTCCCTCCCTTGACTAAGAGCGTCCTACTACGCCCTTACTATCGCAAAGCCTACTTCTCTCCGCTTAACCAAATACCTCATATCACGCACTTATCATCTCACAACCTACTTCCCTCTGCTGGATCAAGGCCTACCCTCACGCCCTTAACACCTAACAGTCTCCACTTGGCCAAGTACTTTTCATCAACCACTTACCATCTCACAGCCTCCTTCCCCTCCGTTCGGCCAAGTGCCTCCCACCACGCCCTTATCATCTCTAACGGCCGTTTGGGTATGTGTGGAGGTTCAGGTAACATGAGTATCACGAAGACCTCTCATACTGAGGATCTGTCCGAGGCCACTGTTACTACGAACTGAATGGTGCTGTATGGTCTTGTCAGGCCATCACTACTGAGGTTATCATCACTACCACCATTAACACTACTGTCACCAGCACTTTTGCCCCAAACAGTGTTGCCTGCCTTCTGCATCTACCCTCTCTCTCCCCACGAGCAAGAAATACTTAGCAATGCAGGATGGAAAGAAGATTCATTACGTCCATTTGAAGGTGTTTGTGATGGCAAATCAGAAACATAAAGCTTATTGTAGAGAAAGTAGAAAACTATATATGAGATTGAGGAGAGATGCATTCAAATATTTGTTTCTAAATAACTACGAAGCAAATAACGTCAGACGTTGGCGTGAAGCAAAATATTTGCTTAGTGTATGTCTAAAGATATTCATGATTTTTCCTTTCAACTACTTTTCTTTAGGAGTTTAGAATCTTTTACAGAAAAAAAATACTTTGCCTGATTCAAAGTAAATTTTGCATACGAGTTTGTTTCCAGTACTCTGGATGAGATCAGATTGATCCAGTCCTATTTAGCAACTTAGATCAAGACTTGATGATTTTGAATTGCTTCTGTTAATCGCTTTTTCTCGTCTTTTCGAAGTTGAATAGTTTAAGGTAGCCTGGGAGGTATTTAGAACGGGAATCAACAGCATGCTACTATACTCCAATATGTCACTGTAAATATTTGACATAGTTATACAAATCCTAACATAATTTTCAAAATCAGAATGAAACAGATAAATGTAAAAAGTGACAATCAGACTTCGAAGGCTATGAAATTTATGACTTTGTTCGAGTTCTTCAGTGCTTTAAACACTGCTCACTTGGCTCAAGTTCACTGGGTTTATTGCTATGGCTAAGAGATTTTCCTTAGTTACGTTATACATCTGAACAGAGTTCTCAGTCTATTTTGTCTGGTGCACACAACTTCAGATATGTTGATATCAAAATTCATTAGTAACCTGTAAGCTCAATATATCAATTTTTTTGAGATGTTTCGCATTTTGAAAGCATTCAGTTTTTTTTTATAGCAACTTTATTCTTTATATCAGTGTTGTCTTTTAACTTCGATATCTCGTAGCATCGCCCATCATCAGTGTTGCTGATGTGTGTCCGAAAGAGAACTGGTCCAAAGACTGATCCCTGCGGCACTCCACTTGTTACACGTAACCATCTGAAGTTTGACATTCAAACGCTACATTTTCTTTGCGGCTAGTGAACCAGTGTTTTATCCAGGGAAGTACGCTATCATCTACATCATGTGACTTATCTTTTCTTAGTTATCTTTGGTAGAGGAGATAATCGAATATCTTCTGAGCATGTAAAGAGATGAAATTAACCATTTTACTTTTATCATGAATGTTGATTGTATCATAAAAGAAATGCAGACTTGTCAGATATAAATGACTGCATCAGGAATCATGTTATAAATTATCAGTTAAATCTTTTAGATAATAACTGATGTTATTCTCTCCTGTGATCGTTTCTTTCGGATGTCAGAGTAATCAGGCGATGATTTCCGAGAACAGACTTATATCCCTTCTTAGATACTGGTGTTGCACTAGCAAGCTTCTAATCCTGGTGAACTTTCCCTATTCGAAATGGCTCAGATCAGTCAAGGGTCCAGCAGTCTTACATTATACTTTTCCCGTTTTCTTCTCATTCAGAATTCATCTGGATGTGCCATTTTATTTACTCTCATTCCATTCAGTTTTGACAGCATAATTAATCTGCGTTTATCTGTAAGCTACAGAATGATATCATCCACTATAACACCACTAGTAATGGGATTAGAGTTAGAACATGTGGCGTATCTCTGATGATAGATATGAATAAAAATAATGACCATGTTCATTATCTCGAAGTCAAAGCTTTCTTTGATGCTCCATAGGTAATAGTCCAGTCGACTGGGGTAATGACCCTCTTGCTTCTAACACATTTATGCAAATCCCGAGGGTTTCTTCTGGTATTCTGGGTATTGAATGCTTCATAGTGACGTCTACTTTGTCGTATAAGATCTTGTTTTGCTCAGATTTTGAGAACAATAGACTTTTATGAGGTCATTACAACGATGAACTAAGCACCTGATCCTAAGGAGTGTTGACAAGGTAAAGAATTTGTTCGTATGGCTGCTGGCAAAGGCCTGAACCTTTTCTGTGAATGCAACATTGAAATCAACTGTATAGGTACGGGCACTGTGTCGTGAACAGAGAAAAACAGATTCAGAAGAGAAGTGTGTGCATATAAGAACTGAAAGTATGATATTACGGATAGAATTTCTCCATGTTGCTGTAATCATTTCACCTTGTGGTGTTGCTTTTGATGTAAGTGGTCTGATACATACATCACAGTACATTACATGAGTTACTCATATGCTTGTCATTATGTATGTATCAATAGACTGAACATGGTTAGTAATGGGAGAATCATGAACGCAACTCCACGAGTTGGTCCACATATCACAGGTGTCATTCTGGAGTGTGGGTGACGGGGGAGCCACAGACCAGTAAGATCAAGTGTAGTATTAATTCTTCAACATTACAAGTTCCAAGACGTAAAATGATTACCTTCTATAATTATCCTGATACAAGGATTTCGCTCTCTGAAGGTTGATAAATGAAACATACAAGCAACATGGGAAAGAAAAATTTCGAAATAATTAGTATAACACGTGCCACCTCCGTGAGGTTGGTAAGCGTAAATGTGACTTATGGTGAGGTGCCTGAGGATTGGCGGAATGCTTGCATAATACCATTATACAAAGGCAAAGGGGATAAAAGTGAATGATCAAATTACAGAGGTTAAGTTTGTTGAGTATTCCTGGGAAATTATATGGGAGGGTATTGACTGAGAGGGTGAAGGCATGTACAGAGCATCAGATTGGGGAAGAGTAGTGTGATTTCAAAAGTGGTAGAGGATGTGTTGATCAGGTGTTTAATTTGAAGAATGTATGTGAGAAATACTTAGAAAAGCAAATGGGTTTGTATGTAGCATTTATGGATCTGGAGAAGGCATATGATAGAGTTGATAGAGATGCTCTGTGGAAGGTATTTAGAATATGTGGTGTGGGAGGAAAGTTGTTAGAAGCAGTGAAAAGTTTTTATCGAGAATGTCAAGCATGTTTACATGTGGGAAGAGAGGAAAGTGATTGGTTTTCAATGAATGTTGGTTTGCAGCAGGGGTGCGTGATGTCACCATGGTTGTTTAATTTGTTTATGGATGGGGTTGTTAGGCAGGTGAATGCAAGAGTTTTGGAAAGTGGCGCAAGTATGCAGTCTGTTGTGGATGAGAGAGCTTGGGAAGTGAGTCAGTTGTTGTTCTCTGATGATACACCGCTGGTGGCTGATTCGTGTGAGAAACTGCAGAAGCTGGTGACTGAGTTTTGGTAAAGTGTGTGAAAGAAGAAATTTGAGAGTAAATGGGAATAAGAGCAAGGTTATTAGGTTCAGTAGGGTTGAGGGACAAGTCAGTTGGGAGGTAAGTTTGAATAGAGAAAAACTGAAGAAAGTGAAGTGTTTTAGATATCTGCGAGTGGTTCTGGCAGCGGATGGAACCATGGAAGCGGAAGTGAATCATAGGGTGGGGGAGGATGCGAAAGTTCTGGGAGAGTTGAAGAATGTTTTGGAAGTCGAAAACGTTATCTTGGAAAGCAAAAATGGGTATGTTTGAAGGAATAGTGGTTCCAACAATGATATATGGTTGCGAGGCATGGGCTATAGATAGCGTTGTGCGGAGGAGGGTGGATATGCTGGGAATGAGATGTTTGAGGAGAATTTGTGGTGTGAGGTGGTTTGATTAAGTAATGAAAGGGTAAGAGAGATGTGTGGTAATAAAAAGAGTGTGGTTGAGAGAGCAGAAGAGGGTGTTTTGAAATGGTTTGGTCACATGGAGAGAATGAGTGAAGAAAGATTGACCAAGAGGATATATGTGTCAGAGGTGGGGGGAAAGAGGAGAAGTGGGAGACCAAATTGGAGGTGGAAAGGTGGAATGAAAAAGAGTGTGAGTGATCGGGGCCTGAACATGCAGGAGGGTGAAAGGCGGGCAAGGAATAGAGTGAATTGGAACGATGTGGTATACCGGAATCGACGTGCTGTCAATGGATTGAACCAGGGCATTGGAGCGTCTGGAGTAAACCATGTAAAGTTTTGTGGGGCCTGGATGTGGAAAGGGAGCTGCGGTTTCGGTGCATTATACATGACAGCTAGAGAATGAGTGTGAACGAATGTGGCCTTTGATGTCTTTTCCTAGCGCTACCTCGCGCACATGCGGGGAAAGGGTTTTGTTATTTCATGTGTGGATGGTTGGCGACAGGAATGAATAAGGGCAGACGGTATGAATTATGTGCATGTGTATATATGCATTTGTCTGTGTGTCTATGTATATGTATACGTTGAGATGTATAGGCTTGTATATGTGTGTGTGTGTGTGTGTGTGGACGTGTATGTATGTACATATGTCTGTGGGTGAGTTGGGCCATTCTTTCGTCTGTTTCCTTGCGCTACCTCGCTAACGCGAAAAACAACGACAAAATATAATAGATGATAAATAAAAAATGTATATGTACATTACTTACCTTTGCATTAAATCACCCATCACTATAACCTGGTCTCGTGCATCAAAACTATCAAGACTCTCACTCAGCTGCTCCCAAAACACTTGCCTCTTATGATCTTTCTTCTCATGCCCAGGTGCATATGCACCTATAATCACCCATCTGTCTCCATCCACTTTCAGTTTTACCCATGTCAATCCAGAGTTTACTTTCTTACACTCTATCACATACTCCCACCTCTCCTGTTTCAGGAGTAGCTCTACTCCTTCCAGTGCTCTTTTCCTCTCACCAACCCCTGACTTTACTCACAAGAGATTCCCAAACCACTCTTCCTCTTTACCCTTGAGCTTCGTTTCACTCTGAGCGAAAACTTCGAGGTTCCTTTTCTCAAACATACTACCTATCTCTCCTTTTTTCTCATCTTGGTTACATCCACACACATTTAGAAACCCCAATCTGAGCCTTCGAAGAGGATGAGCACTCCCCGCGTGACATCTTCTGTTTCCCAATTTAGAAAGTTGAAATACAAGGAGAGGAGAGTTTCTAGCCCCCCGCTCCCGTCCCCTTTTGTCGCCTTCTACGACACGTGAGGAATGCGTGGGAAGTATTCTTTCTCCCCTACCCTAGGGATAGTTGAGGGAATAGTTGGTGTACATGGGGTGTTAAGTGTTCTAAATGAAAATGGTGAAGAGCTTGTAGATTTATATGCTGAAAAAGGACTGGTGATTGGGAATACATGGTATAAAAAGACAGACATACATAAGTATACTTATGTAAGTAGGAGAGATGGCCAGAGAGCGTTATTGGATTACTTGTTAATTGATAGCCGCGCGAAAGAGATATTTTTGGATTTTAATGTGCTGAGAGGTGCAACTGGAGGGATGTCTAATCATTATCTTGTGGAGGCGAAGGTAATGATTTATAGAGGCTTTCAAAAAAGATAAGAGAATATTTGGGTGAACAGAGTCATGAGAGTAAGTGAGCTTGGGAAGGAGACTTGTGAGAGGAAGTACCAGGAGAGACTGAGTACAGAATGGAAAGAGGTGAGAACAAAGGACGTAAGGGGAATGGTGTAGGAATGGGATGTATTTAGGGAAGCAGCGATTGTTTGTACAAAAGATGCTTGTAGCATGAGAAGAGTGGGAGGTGGGCAGATTAGAAAGGGTACTGAGTGGTGGGATGAAGAGGTACGATTATTAGTGAAAGAGAAGAGAGAGGCATTTCGACGATTTTTACAGGGAAAAAATGCAAATGACTGGGAGATGTATAAAAGAAAGAGGCAGGAGGTCAAGAGAAAGGTGGAAGAGGTGAAAAAGAGGGCAAATGAGAGTTGGGGTGAGAGAGTATCATTAAATTTTAGGGAGAATAAAAAGATGTTTTGGAAGGAGGCAAATAAAGTCCGTAAGGCAAGGGAACAAATAGGAACATCAATGAACGGGGCTTATGGGGAGGTGATAAGAAGTAGTGGAGATGTGAGAAGGAGATGGAATGAGTATTTTGAAGGTTTATTGAATGTGTTTGATGATAGAGTGGCAGATATAGGGTGTTTTGGTCGAGGTGGCGTGCAAAATGAGAGGGTTAGGGAAAATGATTTGGTAAACAGAGAAGAGTTAGTAAAAGCTTTGCATAAGATGAAAGCTGGTAGGACAGCGGTTTTAGATGGTATTGCAGTGGAATTTTTTAAAAAACGGGGGGGGGGGGGTGATTGTATTGTTGTCTGTTTGGTGAGATTATTTAATATATGTATCACTCATGGTGAGGTGCCTGAGGATTGGCGGAACGCTTGCATAGTGCCATTATACAAAAGGAAAGGGGATGAAAGTGAGTACTCAATTTACAGAGGTGTAAGTTTGTTGAGTATTCATGATAAATGATATGGGAGGGTATTGATTGAGAGGGTGAAGGCACATACAGAGCTTCAGATTGGGGAATAGCAGTGTGGTTTCAGAAGTGGTAGAGGATGTGTGGATCAGGTGTTTGATTTGAAGAATGTATATGAGAAATACATAGAAAAGCAAATGGATTTGTATGTAGCATTTATGGATCTGGAGAAGGCATATGATAGAGTTGATAGGGATGCTCTGTGGAAGGTGTTAAGAATAAATGGTGTGGGAGGTAAGTTGTTAGAAGCAGGGAAAGTTTTTATCGAGAATGTGAGGCATGTTTACGTGTAGGAAAAGAGGAAAGTGATTGGTTCTCAGTGAATGTTTGCGGCAGGGGTGTGTGATGTCTTCATGGTTGTTTAATTTGTTTATGGATGGGGTTGTTTGAGAGGTGAATGCAAGAGTTTTGGAAAGAGGGGCAAGTATGCAGTCTGTTGTGGATGAGAGAGCTTGGGAAGTGAGTCAGTTGTTGTTCGCTGATGAAATAGCGGTGGTGGCTGATTCGTGTGAGAAACTGCAGAAGCTGGTGACTGAGTTTGGTAAAGTGTGTGAAAGAAGAAAGTTAAGAGTAAATGTGAATAAGAGCAAGGTTATTAGGTTCAGTAGGGGTGAGGGACAAGTCAGTTGGGAGGTAAGTTTGAATGGAGAAAAACTGGAGGAAGTGAAGTGTTTTAGATATCTAGGAGTGGATCTGGCAGCGGATGGAGCCATGGAAGCAGAAGTGAATCATAGGTTGTGGGAGGGAGCGAAAGTTCTGGGAGCGTTGAAGAATATGTGGAAGTCGAAAACGTTATCATGGAAAGCAAAAATGGGTATGTTTGAAGGAATAGTGGTTACAACAATGATATATGGTTGCGAGGCATGGGCTATAGATAGAGTTGTGCGGAGGAGGGTGGATATGCTGGAAATAAGAAATTTGAGGAGGATATGGGGTGTGAGGTGGTTTGATCGAGTAAGTAATGAAAGATGTGTGGTAATGAAAAGAGTGTGGTTGAGAGAGCAGAAGAGGGTGTTTTGAAATGGTTTGGTCACATGGAGTGAATGAGTGAGGAAAGATTGACCAAGAAGATATATGTGTCAGAGGTGGAGGGAAAGAGGGGAAGTGGGAGACCAAATTGGAGGTGGAAAGATGGGAAAGAAAAGATTTTGAGTAATCGGGGCCTGAACATGCAGGAGGGTGAAAGGCGTGCTAGGAAAAGAGTGAATTGGAACGATATGGTATACCGGGGTCGACGTGCTGTCAATGGATTGAACCAATTTATGTGAAGCGCCTGGGGTAAGCCTTGGTAAGTTCTGTGGGACCTGGATGTGGAAAGGGAGCTGTAGTTTCGGTGCATTATACATGACAGCTAGAGACTGAGTATGAACGAATGTGGCATTTGTTGTCTTTTCCTAGCGTTACCTCGCGCACATGCGGGGGAGGGGGTTTTTATTTCATGTGTGGCGGGGTCGCGACAGGAATGAATAAGGGCAGAGAGTATGAATTATGAATATGTGTTTATATGTATATGTCTGTGTTTGTAGGTATATATATACGTTGAGATGTATAGGTATGTATATGTATGTGTGTGTGTGTGTGTGTGTGTGTGTGTTTGTGGACGTGTATGTATATGCATATGGTTGTGGGTGGGATGAGCCATTCTTTCGTCTGTTTCCTTGCGCTACCCCGCTAACGCGTGAGACAGCGACAAAATATAATAAATAGATAAATAAACACGCATATATATATATATATATATATATATATATATATATATATATATATATATATATATATATATATATATATATATATATATATATATATACATATATATATATATATATTTATTATGCTTTGTCGCTGTCTCCCGCATTTGCGAGGTAGCGCAAGGAAACAGACGAAAGAAATGGCCCAACCCACCCCCATACACATGTATATTCATACACGTCCACACACACAAATATACATACCTATACATCTCAATGTATACATATATATACACACACAGACATATACATATATACACATGTACATAATTCATACTGTCTGCCCTTATTTATTCCCATCGCCACCTCGCCACACATGTAATAACATCCCCCTCCACCCTCATGTGTGCGAGGTAGCGCTAGAAAAAGACAACAAAGGCCCCACTCGTTCACACTCAGTCTCTAGCTGTCATGCAATAATGCCCGAAACCACAGCTCCCTTTCCACATCCAGACCCCACAGAACTTTCCATGGTTTACCCCAGACGCTTCACATGCCCTGATTCAATCCATTGACAGCACGTCGACCCCGGTATACCACATCGATCCAATTCACTCTATTCCTTGACCGCCTTTCACCCTCCCGCATGTTCAGGCCCCGATCACTCAAAATCTTTTTCACTCCATCTTTCCACCTCCAATTTGGTCTCCCACTTCTCCTCGTTCCCTCCACCTCCGACACATATATCCTCTTGGTCAATCTTTCCTCTCTCATTCTCTCCATGTGCCTAAACTATTTCAAAACACCCTCTTCTGCTCTCTCAACCACGCTCTTTTTATTTCCACACATCACACATGCCTTCACATGCCCTGATTCAATCCATTGACAGCACGTCGACCCCGGTATACCACATCGATCCAATTCACTCTATTCCTTGACCGCCTTTCACCCTCCCGCATGTTCAGGCCCCGATCACTCAAAATCTTTTTCACTCCATCTTTCCACCTCCAATTTGGTCTCCCACTTCTCCTCGTTCCCTCCACCTCCGACACATATATCCTCTTGGTCAATCTTTCCTCTCTCATTCTCTCCATGTGCCTAAACTATTTCAAAACACCCTCTTCTGCTCTCTCAACCACGCTCTTTTTATTTCCACACAACACACATGCCTTCACATGCCCTGATTCAATCCATTTACAGCACGTCGACCCCGGTATACCACATCGATCCAATTCACTCTATTCCTTGGCCGCCTTTCACCCTCCCGCATGTTCAGGCCCCGATCACTCAAAATCTTTTTCACTCCATCTTTCCACCTCCAATTTGGTCTCCCACTTCTCCTCGTTCCCTCCACCTCCGACACATATATCATCTTGGTCAATCTTTCCTCTCTCATTCTCTCCATGTGCCTAAACTATTTCAAAACACCCTCTTCTGCTCTCTCAACCACGCTCTTTTTATTTCCACACATCTCTCTTACCCTTACATTACTTACTCGATCAAACCACCTCACACCACACATTGTCCTCAAACATCTCATTTCCAGCACATCCACCTTCCTGCGCACAACTCTATCCATAGCCCACGCCTCGCAACCATACAACATTGTTGGAACCACTATTCCTTCAAACATAGCCATTTTTGCTTTCCGAGATTATGTTCTCGACTTCCAAACATTTTTCAAGGCTAACAGGACTTTCGCCCCCTCCCCCACCCTATGATTCACTTCCGCTTCCATGGTTCCATCCGCTGCCAGATCCACTCCCAAATATCTAAAACACTTTACTTCCTCCGTTTCAAGTTCTAGGAGGATAGAAGGCGTATGAGACGTTGCGAGACGTGTGTGAGACCTCGAACTCCCATGTTTGATGATTTTTAGAACACTGGAACGACAAAAGAACAGAAAAGCGCGTTGAAGCAGACAGAAGGAGTGAGATGGCTGCTGTTTGTGAATCGCCTCCAAAGAGTGTCCTTAAGTTTGATGATGACTCAGAATTTCCTCCAGTGTAAATAGTGAAGTTAGTAACTCTGGGATTTTCCCATAATTGAGAATATTTCTTCATGTCAGGTTTTATGGGCTGAGAAGGCAGCTTATAATCAAATTATTGTTGCAAAACTATCTCAGTAAATATCATCCAGATCTTTCTGATGAGTGTTAAATATTGCAAGTGTAATGAGAGATTCCAACTATGTATAATGTTTCTTGTACATTAGCATATTACTGGGAAGATGTGCTGAAGATGAAGCGAGATAAAGTTCAGTAATTTCAAGAGAATCAGTCTGTCCTGGTTGTCTTAGTTTTTTATGCTTAACATTTGGTGAAGTAAGGCATTTACATCATATGTTTTAATTTAATGAAAGTATTTTCCTTATTCTCAGTAATTTAAGAATATTTTTATGATACACATGAATTGATGTATATGACTGTGTATATATATATATATATATATATATATATATATATATATATATATATATATATATATATATATATATATATATATATATATATATATATATATATATATATATATATATATATATATATATATATATATATGTGTGTGTGTATGTGTATTTTTTTTTTTTTTTTTTTTTTTTTTATACTTTGTCGCTGTCTCCCGCGTTTGCGAGGTAGCGCAAGGAAACAGACGAAAGAAATGGCCCAACCCCCCCCATACACATGTACATACACACGTCCACACACGCAAATATACATACCTACACAGCCTTCCATGGTTTACCCCAGACGCTTCACATGCCTTGATTCAATCCACTGACAGCACGTCAACCCCTGTATACCACATCGCTCCAATTCACTCTATTCCTTGCCCTCCTTTCACCCTCCTGCATGTTCAGGCCCCGATCACACAAAATCCTTTTCACTCCATCTTTCCACCTCCAATTTGGTCTCCCTCTTCTCCTCGTTCCCTCCACCTCCGACACATATATCCTCTTGGTCAATCTTTCCTCACTCATTCTCTCCATGTGCCCAAACCATTTCAAAACACCCTCTTCTGCTCTCTCAACCACGCTCTTTTTATTTCCACACATCTCTCTTACCCTTACGTTGCTTACTCGATCAAACCACCTCACACCACACATTGTCCTCAAACATCTCATTTCCAGCACATCCATCCTCCTGCGCACAACTCTATCCATAGCCCACGCCTCGCAACCATACAACATTGTTGGAACTACTATTCCTTCAAACATACCCATTTTTGCTTTCCGGGATAATGTTCTCGACTTCCACACATTTTTCAAGGCTCCCAAAATTTTCGCCCCCTCCCCCACCCTATGATCCACTTCCGCTTCCATGGTTCCATCCGCTGACAGATCCACTCCCAGATATCTAAAACACTTCACTTCCTCCAGCCTCTCACCATTCAAACTCACCTCCCAATTGACTTGACCCTCAACCCTACTGTACCTAATAACCTTGCTCTTATTCACATTTACTCTTAACTTTCTTCTTCCACACACTTTACCAAACTCCGTCACCAGCTTCTGCAGTTTCTCACATGAATCCGCCACCAGCGCTGTATCATCAGCGAACAACAACTGACTCACTTCCCAAGCTCTCTCATCCCCAACAGACTTCATACTTGCCCCTCTTTCCAAAACTCTTGCATTTACCTCCCTAACAACCCCATCCATAAACAAATTAAACAACCATGGAGACATCACACACCCCTGCCGCAAACCTACATTCACTGAGAACCAATCACTTTCCTCTCTTCCTACACGTACACATGCCTTACATCCTCGATAAAAACTTTTCACTGCTTCTAACAACTTGCCTCCCACACCATATATTCTTAATACCTTCCACAGAGCATCTCTATCAACTCTATCATATATATATATGTATATATATATGTATATTATCCCTGGGGATAGGGGTGAAAGAATACTTCCCACGTATTCCTCGCGTGTCGTAGAAAGCGACTAGAGGGGACGGGATCGGGGGGCCAGAAATCCTCCCCTCCTTGTATTAACTTTCTAAAATGGAAAACAGAAGGAGGAGTCACGCGAGGAGTGCTCATCCTCCTCGAAGGCTCAGAGTGGGGTGCCTAAATGTGTGTGGATGTAACCAAGATGTGAAAAAAGGAGAGATAGGTAGTATGTCTGAGGAAAGGAACCTGGATGTTTTGGCTCTGAGTGAAACGAAACTCAAGGGTAAAGGGGAAGAGTGGTTTGGGAATGTCTGGGGAGTAAAGTCAGGGGTTAGTGAGAGGACAAGAGCAAGGGAAGGAGTAGCAATACTCCTGAAACAGGAGTTGTGGGAGTATGTGATAGAGTGTAAGAGAGTAAATTCTCGATTAATATTGGTAAAACTGAAAGTTGATGGAGAGAGGTGGGTGATTATTGGTGCTTATGCACCTGGGCATGAGAAGAAAGATCAAGAGAGGCAAGTGTTTTGGGAGCAGCTGAATGAGTGTGTTAGTGGTTTTGATGCACGAGACCGGGTTATAGTGATGGGTGATTTGAATGCAAAGGTGAGTAATGTGGCAGTTGAGGGAATAATTGGTATACATGGGGTGTTCAGTGTTGTAAATGGAAATGGTGAAGAGCTTGTAGATTTATGTGCTGAAAAAGGACTGATGATTGGGAATACCTGGTTTAAAAAGCGAGATATACATAAGTATACTTATGTAAGTAGGAGAGATGGCCAGAGAGCGTTATTGGATTACGTGTTAATTGACAGGCGTGCGAAAGAGAGACTTTTGGATGTTAATGTGCTGAGAGGTGCAACTGGAGGGATGTCTGATCATTATCTTGTGGAGGCTAAGGTGAAGATTTGTATGGGTTTTCAGAAAAGAAGAGTGAATGTTGGGGTGAAGAGGGTGGTGAGAGTAAGTGAGCTTGAGAAGGAGACCTGTGTGAGGAAGTACCAGGAGAGACTGAGTACAGAATGGAAAAAGGTGAGAACAATGGAAGTAAGGGGAGTGGGGGAGGAATGGGATGTATTTAGGGAATCAGTGATGGATTGCGCAAAAGATGCTTGTGGCATGAGAAGAGTGGGAGGTGGGTTGATTAGAAAGGGTAGTGAGTGGTGGGATGAAGAAGTAAGAGTATTAGTGAAAGAGAAGAGAGAGGCATTTGGACGATTTTTACAGGGAAAAAATGCAATTGAGTGGGAGATGTATAAAAGAAAGAGACAGGAGGTCAAGAGAAAGGTGCAAGAGGTGAAAAAAAGGGCAAATGAGGGTTGGGGTGAGAGAGTATCATTAAATTTTAGGGAGAATAAAAAGATGTTCTGGAAGGAGGTAAATAAAGTGCATAAGACAAGGGAGCAAATGGGAACTTCAGTGAAGGGCGCAAATGGGGAGGTGATAACATTCAAACGCCTCACAACCATACAACATTGTTGGAACCACTATTCCTTCAAACATACCCATTTTTGCTTTCCGAGATAATGTTCTCGACTTCCACACATTCTTCAAGGCCTCCAGAATTTTCGCCCCCTCCCCCACCCTATGATCCACTTCCGCTTCCATGGTTCCATCCGCTGCCAGATCCACTCCCAGATATCTAAAACACTTCACTTCCTCCAGTTTTTCTCCATTCAAACTCACCTCCCAATTGACTTGACCCTCAACCCTACTGTACCTAATAACCTTGCTCTTATTCACATTTACTCTTAACTTTCTTCTTCCACACACTTTACCAAACTCAGTCACCAGCTTCTGCAGTTTCTCACATGAATCAGCCACCAGCGCTGTATCATCAGCGAACAACAACTGACTCACTTCCCAAGCTCTCTCATCCCCAACAGACTTCATACTTGCCCCTCTTTCCAAAACTCTTGCATTTACCTCCCTAACAACCCCATCCATAAACAAATTAAACAACCATGGAGATATCACACACCCCTGCCGCAAACCTACATTCACTGAGAACCAATCACTTTCCTCTCTTCCTACACGTACACATGCCTTACATCCTCAATAAAAACTTTTCACTGCTTCTAACAACTTTCCTCTCACACCATATATTCTTAATACCTTCCACAGAGCATCTCTATCAACTCTATCATATGCCTTCTCCAGATCCATAAATGCTACATACAAATCCATTTGCTTTTCTAAGTATTTCTCACATACATTCTTCAAAGCAAACACCTGATCCACACATCCTCTACCACTTCTGAAACCACACTGCTCTTCCCCAATCTGATGATCTGTACATGCCTTCACCCTCTCAATCAATACCCTCCCATATAATTTACCAGGAATACTCAACGAACTTATACCTCTGTAATTTGAGCACTCACTCTTATCCCCTTTGCCTTTGTACAATGGCACTATGCACGCATTCCGCCAATCCTCAGGCACCTCACCATGAGTCATACATACATTAAATAACCTTACCAACCAGTCAACAATACAGTCACCCCCTTTTTTAATAAATTCCACTGCAATACCATCCAAACCTGCTGCCTTGCCGGCTTTCATCTTCCGCAAAGCTTTCACTACCTCTTCTCTGTTTACCAAATCATTTTCCCTAACCCTCTCACTTTGCACACCACCTCGACCAAAACACCCTATATCTGCCACTCTATCATCAAACACATTCAACAAACCTTCAAAATACTCACTCCATCTCCTTCTCACATCACCACTACTTGTTATCACCTCCCCATTTGCGCCCTTCACTGAAGTTCCCATTTGCTCCCTTGTCTTACGCACTTTATTTACCTCCTTCCAGAACATCTTTTTATTCTCCCTAAAATTTAATGATACTCTCTCACCCCAACTCTCATTTGCCCTTTTTTTCACCTCTTGCACCTTTCTCTTATATATATATATATATATATATATATATATATATATATATATATATATATATATATATATATATATATATATATATATATATATATATATATATATTCATTTATATACATTTATTCTGCTTTGTCGCTGTCTCCCGCGTTCGCGAGGTTGCGCAAGGAAACAGACTTCCACACATTCTTCAAGGCTCCCAGATTATTGGCCCCCTCCCTCACCTTATGATTCAATTCCGCTTCCATGGCTCCATTCGCTGCCAAATCCACTCCCAGATATCTAAAACACTTCACTTCCTCCAGTTTTTCTCCATTCACACTTACCTCCCAATTGACTTGACCCTCAACCCTACTGTACCTAATAACCTTGCTCTTATTCATATTTATTCTCAACTTTCTTCTTTCACACACTTTACCAAACTTAGTCACCAGATTCTGCAGTTTCTCACATGAATCAGCCACCAGCATCATCAACGAACAACAACTGACTCACTTCCCAAGCTCTCTCGTCCACAACAGACTGCATACTTGCCCCTCTTTCCAAAACTCTTGCATTCACCTCCCTAACAACCCCATCCATAAACAAATCAAACAACCATGGGGACATCACATCAGTTTCCTCTCTTCCTACACGTACACACGCCTTACATCCTCGATAAAAACTTTTCACTGCTACAAACAAATTGCCTCCCACACCATATATTCTTAATACCTTCCACAGAGCATCTCTGTCAACTCTATCATATGCCTTCTCCAGATTCGTAAATGCTACATACAAATCCATTTGCTTTTCTAAGTATTTCTCACATACATTCTTGAAAGCAAACACCTGATCCACACATCCTCTTCCACTTCTAAAACTACACTGCTCTTCCCCAATCTGATGTTCTGTACATGCCTTCACCCTCTCAATCAATACCCTCCGGTATAATTTACCAGGAATACTCAACAAACTTATACCTCTGTAATTTGAGCACTCAATCTTATCCCCTTTGCCTTTGTACAATGGCAATATGCAAGCACTCCACTATAAATGTTTATAGTTGTGTTACTGGAGTGGTAGTTTTCATACATGGTGCTCTGACAAGAAAATAGTGAAATTGGAAAAGAATGTAGTTTAGACATTGAAGCTTATTCTTTCATTGAAATGTGAACAAAGGGAGCATTTTTCAAAGTGATAGAGATGGAAAGCGAAAGGGTGTTTTTTATGAATGTACTGAAAAAGTTGAGGTCCAGATAAACTTTTGGTCTGTCAAGGCTTTATTATGGCGGATGACCAACTACCTACCCTCATGTATCCAAGATATGGTTGTACTTTGTGTAATGAAGACAATTGAGAAACATCATAAGCCAATATTCCAGTTTCATGATAAGAGAAGTGGACCAGGCAGTATGATACAGTGGTTAAATTGATGGAAACTACTATTGACGTTTGTGTAGATAAATTTATACATTTCCCTTTTCCATAGCCAGAGGTTGAACCATTATGTGACATTCATTTTTCATGTTCATTTCAAGCTAGAAGTTTCAGTTTTCTAAATAATTTCTTACATTCTTCATATGTATATATATATATATATATATATATATATATATATATATATATATATATATATATATATATATATATATATACATACATATATATATATATATATATATATATATATATATATATATATATATATATATATATATATATATATATATATATATATATATATATATATATATATATATATATATATATATATATATATATATATGTGTGTGTATATGTGTGTATATGTGTGTATATGTGTGTATATGTGTGTATGTGTGTATATATGTGTGTGTATGTGTATATATATATATATATATATATATATATATATATATATATATATATATATATATATATATATATATATATATATATATATATATATATAAATTCCCTGGGGATAGGGGAGAAAGAATACTTCCCACGTATTCCCTGCGTGTCGTAGAAGGCGACTAAAAGGGGAGGGGGGGGGGGCTGGAAATCCTCCCCTCTCGTTTTTTTTTTTTCTTTTTTTTTTTTTTTTTTTTTTTGATTTTCCAAAAGAAGGAACAGAGAATTGGGCCAGGTGAGGGTATTCCCTCAAAGGCCCAGTCCTCTGTTCTTAACGCTAACTCGCTAATGCGGGAAATGGCGAATAGTTTTGAAAGTTTGAATATATATATATATATATATATATATATATATATATATATATTATCCCTGGGGATAGTGGTGAAAGAATACTTCCCACGCATTCCTCACGTGTCGTAGAAGGCGACAAGAGGGGACGGGAGCGGGGGGCCAGAAATCCTCCCCTCCTTGTATTTTAACTTTCTAAAAATGGGAAACAGAAGGAGTCACGCGGGGAGTGCTCATCCTCCTCGAAGGCTCAGATTGGGGTGTCTAAATGTGTGTGGATGTAACCAAGATGTGAAAAAAGGAGAGATAGGTAGTATGTTTGAGGAAAGGAACCTGGATGTTTTGGCTCTGAATGAAACGAAGCTCAAGGGTAAAGGGGAAGAGTGGTTTGGGAATGTCTTGGGAGTAAAGTCAGGGGTTAGTGAGAGGACAAGAGCAAGGGAAGGAGTAGCAGTACTCCTGAAACAGGAGTTGTGGAAGTATGTGATAGAATGTAAGAAAGTAAATTCTCGATTAATATGGGTAAAACTGAAAGTTGATGGAGAGAGATGGGTGATTATTGGTGCATATGCACCTGGGCATGAGAAGAAAGATCATGAGAGGCAAGTGTTTTGGGAGCAGCTGAATGAGTGTATTAGTGGTTTTGATGCACGAGACCGGGCTATAGTGATGGGTGATTTGAATGCAAAGGTGAGTAATGTGGCAGTTGAGGGAATAATTGGTATACATGGGGTGTTCAGTGTTGTAAATGGAAATGGTGAAGAGCTTGTAGATTTATGTGCTGATAAAGGACTGATGATTGGGAATACCTGGTTTAAAAAGCGAGATATACATAAGTATAGGTGTGTAAGTAGGAGAGATGGCCAGAGAGCGTTATTGGATTACGTGTTAATTGACAGGCGCGCGAAAGAGAGACTTTTGGATGTTAATATGCTGAGAGGTGCAACTAGAGGGATGTCTGATCATTATCTTGTGGAGGCTAAGGTGAAGATTTGTATGGGTTTTCAGAAAAGAAGAGTGAATGTTGGGGTGAAGAGGGTGGTGAGAGTAAGTGAGCTTGGGAAGGAGACTCGTGTGAGGAAGTACCAGGAGAGACTGAGTACAGAATGGAAAAAGGTGAGAACAATGGAAGTAAGGGGAGTGGGGGAGGAATGGGATGTATTTAGGGAAGCAGTGATGGATTGCGCAAAAGATGCTTGTGGCATGAGAAGCGTGGGAGGTGGGTTGATTAGAAAGGGTTGTGAGTGGTGGGATGAAGAAGTAAGATTATTAGTGAAAGAGAAGAGAGAGGCATTTGGACGATTTTTGCAGGGAAAAAATGCAATTGAGTGGGTGATGTATAAAAGAAAGAGACAGGAGGTCAAGAGAAAGGTGCAATAGGTGAAAAAGAGGGCAAATGAGAGTTGGGGTGAGAGAGTATCATTAAATTTTAGGGAGAATAAAAAGATGTTCTGGAAGGAGGTAAATAAAGTGCGTAAGACAAGGGAGCAAATGGGAACTTCAGTGAAGGGCGCTAATGGGGAGGTGATAACAAGTAGTGGTGATGTGAGGAGATGGAATGAGTATTTTGAAGGTTTGTTGAGTGTGTTTGATGATAGAGTGGCAGATATAGGGTGTTTTGGTCGAGGTGGTGTGCAAAGTGAGAGGGTTAGGGAAAATGATTTGGTAAACAGAAAAGAGGTAGTAAAAGCTTTGCGGAAGATGAAAGCCGGCAAGGCAGCAAGTTTGGATGGTATTGCAGTGGAATTTATTAAAAAAGGGGGTGACTGTATTGTTGACTGGTTGGTAAGGTAATTTAATGTATGTATGACTCATGGTGAGGTGCCTGAGGATTGGCGGAATGCGTGCACAATGCCATTCTACAAAGGCAAAGGGGATAAGAATGAGTGCTCAAATTACAGAGGTATAAGTTTGTTGAGTGTTCCTGGTAAATTATATGGGAGGGTTTTGATTGAGAGGGTGAAGGCATGTACAGAGCATCAGATTGGGGAAGAGCAGTGTGGTTTCAGAAGTGGTAGAGGATGTGTGGATCAGGTGTTTGCTTTGAAGAATGTATGTGAGAAATACTTAGAAAAGCAATTGGATTTGTATGTAGCATTTATGGATCTGGAGAAGGCATATGATAGAGTTGATAGAGATGCTCTGTGGAAGGTATTAAGAATATATGGTGTGGGAAGCAAGTTGTTAGAAGCAGTGAAAAGTTTTTATCGAGGATGTAAGGCATGTGTACGTGTAGGAAGAGAGGAAAGTGATTCGTTCTCAGTGAATGTATGTCTGTGGCAGGAGTGTGTGCTGTCTCCATGGTTGTTTAATTTGTTTATGGATGGGGTTGTTAGGGAGGTGAATGCAAGAGTTTTGGAAAGAGGGGCAAGTATGAAGTCTGTTGTGAATGAGAGAACTTGGGAAGTGAGTCAGTTGTTGTTCGCTGATGATACAGCGCTGGTGGCTGATTCATGTGAGACACTGCAGAAGCTGGTGACTGAGTTTGGTAAAGTGTGTGAAAGAAGAAAGTTAAGAGTAAATGTGAATAATAGCCCATGCCTCGCAACCATACAACATTGTTGGAACCACTATTCCTTCAAACATACCCAATTTTGCTTTCCGAGATAATGTTCTCGACTTCCACACATTCTTCAAGGCTCCCAGGATTTTCGCCCCCTCCCCCACTCTATGATCCACTTCTGCTTCCATGGTCCATCCGCTGCCAGATCCACTCCCAGATATCTAAAACACTTTACTTCCTCCAGTTTTTCTCCATTCAAACTTACCTCCCAATTGACTTGACCCTCAACCCTACTGTACCTAATAACCTTGCTCTTATTCACATTTACTCTTAACTTTCTTCTTTCACACACTTTACCAAACTCAGTCACCAGCTTCTGCAGTGTCTCACATGAATCAGCCACCAGCGCTGTATCATCAGCGAACAACAACTGACTCACTTCCCAAGTTCTCTCATTCACAACAGACTTCATACTTGCCCCTCTTTCCAAAACTCTTGCATTCACCTCCCTAACAAGCCCATCCATAAACAAATTATATATATATATATATCCCCTCGGGATAGGGGAGAAAGAATACTTCCCACGTATTCCCTGCGTGTTGTAGAAGGCGACTAAAAGGGAAGGGAGCGGGGGGCTGGAAATCCTCCCCTCCCGTTTTTCTTTTTTTATTTTTTCAAAAGAAGGAACAGAGGGGGTGGGGGGAGGTGAGGATATTCCCTTAAAGGCCTAGTCCTCTGTTATTAGCGCTACTTCGCTAATGCGGGAGATGGCGAATAGTATGAAAGGAAAAAAAAAAATATATATATATGTATATATATATATATATATATTTTTTTTTTTATTTATTTATTGTACTTTGTCGCTGTCTCCCGCGTTTGCGAGGTAGCGCAAGGAAACAGACGAAAGAAATGGCCCAACCCCCCCCCATACACATGTATATACATACGTCCACACACGCAAATATACATACCTACACAGCTTTCCATGGTTTACCCCAGACGCTTCACATGCCCTGCTTCAATCCACTGACAGCACGTCAACCCCGGTATACCACATCGCTCCAATTCACTCTATTCCTTGCCCTCCTTTCACCCTCCTGCATGTTCAGGCTCCGATCACACAAAATCTTTTTCACTCGATCTTTCCACCTCCAATTTGGTCTCCCTCTTCTCCTTGTTCCCTCCACCTCCGACACATATATCCTCTTGGTCAATCTTTCCTCACTCATCCTCTCCATGTGCCCAAACCACTTCAAAACACCCTCTTCTGCTCTCTCAACCACGCTCTTTTTATTTCCACACATCTCTCTTACCCTTACGTTACTCACTCGATCAAACCACCTCACACCACACATTGTCCTCAAACATCTCATTTCCAGCACATCCATCCTCCTGCGCACAACTCTATCCATAGCCCACGCCTCGCAACCATACAACATTGTTGGAACCACTATTCCTTCAAACATACCCATTTTTGCTTTCCGAGATAATGTTCTCGACTTCCACACATTCTTCAAGACCCCCAGGATTTTCGCCCCCTCCCCCACCCTATGATCCACTTCCGCTTCCATGGTTCCATCCGCTGCCAGATCCACTCCCAGATATCTAAAACACTTCACTTCCTCCAGTTTTTCTCCATTCAAACTCACCTTCCAATTGACTTGACCCTCAACCCTACTGTACCTAATAACCTTGCTCTTATTCACATTTACTCTTAACTTTCTTCTTCCACACACTTTACCAAACTCAGTCACCAGCTTCTGCAGTTTCTCACATGAATCAGCCACCAGCGCTGTATCATCAGCGAACAACAACTGACTCACTTCCCAAGCTCTCTCATCCCCAACAGACTTCATACTTGCCCCTCTTTCCAAAACTCTTGCATTTACCTCCCTAACAACCCCATCCATAAACAAATTAAACAACCATGGAGACATCACACACCCCTGCCGCAAACCTACATTCACTGAGAACCAATCACTTTCCTCTCTTCCTACACGTACACATGCCTTACATCCTCGATAAAAACTTTTCACTGCTTCTAACAACTTGCCTCCCACACCATATATTTTTAATACCTTCCACAGAGCATCTCTATCAACTCTCTCTCTCTCTCTCTCTCTCTCTCTCTCTCTCTCTCTCTCTCTCTCTCTCTCTCTCTCTCTCTCTCTCTCTCTCTCTCTCTCTCTCTCTCTCTCTCTCTCTCTCTATATATATATATATATATATAAAACGTCTGAGAGCTTCCTCTGCTGCTTCAAACATATACTCTTCGTACTGACGTTGACTTAGATATTTTAGCCTTATATTATCTACGCAGATTTACATGGGTTACTCCATCACGTTATCTTTTGGTCTTTTCTAGTTTCTACTTTGCTACTTTCTCAGACAACAGGTAAGTTTCTGTGTCATACCTCCACCACTTCCACCTCTTTGTAGAAAAAGACCGTTTGCTACCCAGTGCCACATGTGTATGTTCCCTCCACAACATTGAAAGTTTTACTGAAGCTTTTGTACGTTACGTCCATACGTCCATATCGTTTTCATTGATATCATCTCAAGTTTACCTGTCAACAACAATATGAAAATCATTAAGTTTTGCAAGTCTGATATCTGGTACTTTTCCTCGACTTTCATGATCACCTAAATTACTGGCAATGTTGAGAACTATCTCAAAAGCATTTACCCCATGATCACTGTCATCAAACCTTTCTGTAACTTCAATACTGTGAAACAGATCCACATTTGTACCTGGAACTAGATCTATTATGGTCTCGTCTCGAGTAGGTTTCCCAACTGCTTGTATCAGGACAACATCAAGCAACCCAAGGAAGAGGCCACACCCGGGGCTACTGGAGAGGAATTCTTCTTACTTAGCTGCCGGTGTTAACATCATCCACAATAATCAAATGGTGTTCATCACAATTTTGTGCCAACGACTGACTCATAAAGCCTTTCGTCTACCTTTGGTGTCTGTGTTGGAAGCTTATAGATTGCTCCTGTCTTCTTGTGAATCTTATTTTTAATTTTTACAGAAATGAAGTCTATTGTATCAGCAGCTACAACATTTATAATCACAGGATTGAGATGAGTCTTAACACAGAGTAAGACACCACTGCCTAATATTTCCCATAAAGCATATTATAATTTCCACAATGAAAATACAGATATTTCACACAATCTGTACAGCCTGGTTAGTGTACAGTGCTTTCTTTTTTGTATATGTACCATATATAATATATTACAGTAAGTTCTTCGGCAGGTAGACTTACAGTAAGTTCTCCTGCAGGTAGACTTACAGTAGGTTCTCCTGCAGGTCGACTTACAGTAAGTTCTCCTGCAGGTAGACTTACAGTAGGTTCTCCTGCAGGTCGACTTACGGTAAGTTCTCCTGCAGGTAGACCCTACAGGAAGTTCTCCGTCAAGTTAAACCAAACGTTTTCCCGACAGGTTGGAGTTTGCAGCAGGATCGTTCGACCTGGTGTTTGTGGACCGACTGTTGACCAGTCTGGGAGACGATGACCTGACCCGGGTCTTGGTGCGGATCCTGGACTGGTTGACACCTGGAGGATACCTCTTCATCCTGGAGACCTGTGACCTCAGATCAGGTCAGTGACCTGCTGGTGGTGACCTCAGCATCCATGATCCTGCAAGGTGGCTGTGGCATAGTATTCAAGATAGATATAGATAAAAAAGATATGTAGGCAGAAATAGATAATTTCCCCGGTTCTGGTACAGCGCCCCTTTAGCTTCCCGCCATTTCTTCATTTTCAAATATATCCTCAGAGAGATATAACGCGAAATAAGAGATGGTATAACATTTCAGGAATAATATTTTGATCTTGTATCTCCCGAAATATACCAACCAATGCAATTCGCATCTTGGCGAATAAATATAAAAATATCAAACTGACTGTCTGAAAACGCGTGTAATGCGCTAATGCCAGATGTAAACACTTTGAACTCCTACTGTCGAATTTGCCCTATTATTTTGAGTCATGTAAAATAAAGCCAGACACAATTCATTTACAAAAAATTACGTAAACTGGCTAATGATGATTATATAAAGAACAGTGAAAGCTGGCAGCTAACCAATGTTTACAGTACGAGTCCATACAGCTTGTCAGCATCATTCCATTATGAGACAAAACACGTAGCCTTGTTGACTGAAAACACCTACATGACCACATTTACTTCAAACGTTACTCATTGTATTATAAAAATTTACAATCAACTTTAATTTTCTTTGATGACGGTAAACTTTTTACGCTAATTGTTACCACTTTACCTTCAGAAATTAATATATATTGAAACAGGCTTCTTATTATTCAAACAATTTACACACATATATATATATATATATATATATATATATATATATATATATATATATATATATATATATTTATATATATATATATATATATATATATATATATATATATATATATATATATATATATATATATATACATATATATATATATATATATATATATATATATATATATATATATATATATATATATATATATATGTGCGTGTGTGGACGTATGTATGTACATGTGTATGGGGGGGGGTTGGGCCATTTCTTTCGTCTGTTTCCTTGCGCTACCTCGCAAACGCGGGAGACAGCGACAAAGTATAAAAAAAAAAAAAAAAAAAAATATATACATATATATATATTTTTTTTTATTATTTTTCTTTGTCGCTGTCTCCCGCGTTTGCGAGGTAGCGCAAGGAAACAGACGAAAGAAATGGCCCAACCCACCCCCATACACATGTATATACATACACGTCCACACACGCAAATATACATACCTATACATCTCAACGTACACATATATATACACACACAGACACATACATATATACGCATGTACATAATTCATACTGTCTGCTTTTGTTCATTTCCATCGCCACCCCGCCACACATGAAATAATAACCCCCTCCCCGCCTCATGTGCGCGAGGTAGCGCTAGGAAAAGACAACAAAGGCCCCATTCGTTCACACTTAGTCTCTAGCTGTCATGTAATAATGCACCGAAACCTCAGCTCCCTTACCAGATCCAAGCCCCACAGAACTTTCGATGGTTTACCCCCGACGCTTCACATGCTCTGGTTCAATCTATTGACAGCACGTCGACCCCGGTATACCAAATGGTTCCAATTCACTCTATTCCTTGCACGCCTTTCGCCCTCCTGCATGTTCAGGCCCCGATCACTCAAATTCTTTTTCACTCTATCTTTCCACCTCCAGTTTGGTCTCCCGCTACTCCTCGTTCCCTCCACCTATGACACATATATCCTCTTGGTCAATCTTTGCTCACTCATTCTGTCCATGTGACCAAACCATTTCAAAACACCCTCTTCTGCTCTCTCAACCTCACTCTTTTTATTATCACACATCTCTCTTACCCTGTTATTACTTACTCGATCAAACCACCTCACACCAAATATTGTGCTCAAGCATCTCATTTCAAGCACATCCACCCTCCTCCGCACAACTCTATCCATAGCCCACGCCTCGAAACCATGTAACATTGTTGGAGCCACTATTCCTTCAAACATACCCATTTTTGCTTTCCAAGATAATGTTCTCGACTTCCACACATTCTTCAACGCTCCCAGAACTTTCGCCCCCTCCTCCACCCTATGATTCACTTCCGCTTCCATGGTTCCATCCGCTGCCAAATCCACTCCCAGATATCTAAAACATTTCACTTCCTCCAGTTTCTCTCCATTCAAACTTACCTGCCAGTTGACTTGACCCTCAACTCTACTGTACCTAATAATCTTGCTCGCATTCACATTTACTCTCAACTTTCTTCTTTCACGCGCTTTACCAAACTCAGTCACCAGCTTCTGCAATTTTTCACCCGAATCAGCCACCAGCGCTGTATCATCAGCGAACAACAACTGACTCACTTCCCAAGCTCTCTCATCCACAACAGATTGCATACTTGCCCCTGTTTCCAAACTCTTGCACTTACCTCCCTAACAACCCCATCCATAAACAAACTAAACAACCATGGTGCAAATTTACATTCACTGTGAAGCAATCACTTTCCTCTCTTCCTACAAGTACACATGCCGTACATCCTCGATAAAAACTTTTCACTGCTTCTAACAACTTGCCTCCCGCACCATATATTCTTAATACCTTCCACAGAGCATCTCTGTCATCTCTATTATATGAATTCTCTAGATCCGTAAATGCTACATACAAATCCATTTGCTTTTCTAAGTATTTCACACATACATTCTTCAAAGCAAACACCTGATCCACACATCCTTTACCAATTCTGAAACCACACTTCTCTTCCCCAATCTGATGCTCTCTACATGCCTTCACCCTCTCAATCAGTACCCTCCCATATAATTTCCCAGGAATACACAACAGACTTATAACTCTGTAATTTGAGCACTCACTTTTATCCCCTTTGCCTTTTTACAATGGCATTATGCAAGCATTCCGCCAATCCTCAGGCACCTAACCATGAATCATACATACATTGACTAACCTTACCAACTAGTCACCGATACAGTCACCCCCTTTTTTAATATATTAATATATTTTAATATATATATATATATATATATAATGTATATATAAATATATATATATATATATATATATATATATATATATATATATATATATATATATATATATATATATATATATATATATATATATATATATATATATATATATATATATATATATATATATATATATATATATATATATATATATATATATATATATATATATATATATATATATATATATATTCATATATATATATATATATATATATATATATATATATATATATATATATATATATATATATATATATTATTTTATTTTTTTGTTATACTTTGTCGCTGTCTCCCGCGTTTGCGAGGTAGCGCAAGGAAACAGACGAAAGAAATGGCCCAACCCCTCGCCCCCCCCCATACACATGTATATACATACGTCCACACACGCAAATATACATACCTACACAGCTTTCCATGGTTTACCCCAGACGCTTCACATGCCTTGATTCAATCCACTGACAGGACGTCAACCCCGGTATACCACATCGCTCCAATTCACTCAATTCCTTGCCCTACTTTCACCCTCCTGCATGTTCAGGCCCCGATCACACAAAATCTTTTTCACTCCATCTTTCCACCTCCAATTTGGTCTCCCTCTTCTCCTCGTTCCCTCCACCTCCGACACATATATCCTCTTGGTCAATCTTTCCTCACTCATTCTCTCCATGTGCCCAAACCACTTCAAAACACCCTCTTCTGCTCTCTCAACCACGCTCTTTTTATTTCCACACATCTCTCTTACCCTTACGTTACTCACTCGATCAAACCACCTCACATCACACATTGTCCTCAAACATCTCATTTCCAGCACATCCATCCTCCTGCGCACAACTCTATCCATAGCCCACGCCTCGCAACCATACAACATTGTTGGAACCACTATTCCTTCAAACATACCCATTTTTGCTTTCCGAGATAATGTTCTCGACTTCCACACATTCTTCAAGGCCCCCAGAATTTTCGCCCCCTCCCCCACCCTATGATCCACTTCCGCTTCCATGGTTCCATCCGCTGCCAGATCCACTCCCAGATATCTAAAACACTTCACTTCCTCCAGTTTTTCTCCATTCAAACTCACCTCCCAATTGACTTGACCCTCAACCCTACTGTACCTAATAACCTTGCTCTTATTCACATTTACTCTTAACTTTCTTCTTCCACACACTTCACCAAACTCAGTCACCAGCTTCTGCAGTTTCTCACATGAATCAGCCACCAGCGCTGTATCATCAGCGAACAACAACTGACTCACTTCCCAAGATCTCTCATCCCCAGCAGACTTCATACTTGCCCCTCTTTCCAAAACTCTTGCATTTACCTCCCTAACAACCCCATCCATAAACAAATTAAACAACCATGGAGACATCACACACCCCTGCCGCAAACCTACATTCACTGAGAACCAATCCCTTTCCTCTCTTCCTACACGTACACATGCCTTACATCCTCGATAAAAACTTTTCACTGCTTCTAACAACTTTCCTCCCACACCATATATTCTTAATACCTTCCACAGAGCATCTCTGTCATCTCTATTATATGCCTTCTCTAGATCCGTAAATGCTACATAGAAATCCATTTGCTTTTCTAAGTATTTCACACATACATTCTTCAAAGCAAACACCTGATCCACACATCCTTTACCAATTCTGAAACTACACTGCTCTTCCCCAATCTGATGCTCTCTACATGCCTTCACCCTCTCAATCAGTACCCTCCCATATAATTTCCCAGGAATACACAACAGACTTATACCTCTGTAATTTGAGCACTCACTTTTATCCCCTTTGCCTTTTTACAATGGCATTATGCAAGCATTCCGCCAATCCTCAGGCACCTAACCATGAATCATACATACATTGACTAACCTTACCAACTAGTCACCGATACAGTCACCCCCTTTTTTAATATGTTAATATATTTTAATATATATATATATATATATATATATATATATATATATATATATATATATATATATATATATATATATATATATATATATATATATATATATATATATATGTATATATAAATATATATATATATATATATATATATATATATATATATATATATATATATATATATATATATATATATATATATATATATATATATATAAGATGAAAGCCGGCAAGGCAGCAGGTTTGGATGGTATTGCAGTGGAATTTATTAAAAAAGGGGGTGACTGTATTGTTGACTGGTTGGTAAGGTTATTTAATGTATGTATGACTCATGGTGAGGTGCCTGAGGATTGGAGGAATGCGTGCATAGTGCCATTGTACAAAGGAAAAGGGGATAAGAGTGAGTGCTCAAATTACAGAGGTATAAGTTTGTTGAGTATTCCTGGTAAATTGTATGGGAGGATATTGATTGAGAGGGTGAAGGCATGTACAGAGCATCAGATTGGGGAAGAGCAGTGTGGTTTCAGAAGTGGTAGAGGATGTGTGGATCAGGTGTTTGCTTTGAAGAATGTATGTGAGAAATACTTAGAAAAGCAAATGGATTTGTATGTAGCATTTATGGATCTGGAGAAGGCATATGATAGAGTTGATAGAGATGCTCTGTGGAAGGTATTAAGAATATATGGTGTGGGAGGCAAGTTGTTAGAAGCAGTGAAAAGTTTTTATCGAGGATGTAAGGCATGTGTACGTGTAGGAAGAGAGGAAAGTGATTGGTTCTCAGTGAATGTAGGTTTGCGGCAGGGGTGTGTGATGTCTCCATGGTTGTTTAATTTGTTTATGGATGGGGTTGTTAGGGAGGTAAAGGCAAGAGTTTTGGAAAGAGGGGCAAGTATGAAGTCTGTTGGGGATGAGAGAGCTTGGGAAGTGAGTCAGTTGTTGTTCGCTGATGATACAGCGCTGGTGGCTGATTCATGTGAGAAACTGCAGAAGCTGGTGACGGAGTTTGATAAAGTGTGTGGAAGAAGAAAGTTAAGAGTAAATGTAAATAAGAGCAAGGTTATTAGGGACAGTAGGGTTGAGGGTCAAGTAAATTGGGAGGTGAGTTTGAATGGAGAAAAACTGGAGGAAGTGAAGTGTTTTAGATATCTGGGAGTGGATCTGGCAGCGGATGGAACCATGGAAGCAGAAGTGGACCATAGGGTGGGGGAGGGAGCGAAAATTCTGGGAGCCTTGAAGAATGTGTGGAAGTCGAGAACATTATCTCGGAAAGCAAAAATGGGTATGTTTGAAGGAATAGTGGTTCCAACAATGTTGTATGGTTGCGAGGCGTGGGCTATGGATAGGGTTGTGCGCAGGAGGATGGATGTGCTGGAAATGAGATGTCTGAGGACAATGTGTGGTGTGAGGTGGTTTGATCGAGTAAGTAACGTAAGGGTGAGAGAGATATGTGGAAATAAAAAGAGCGTGGTTGAGAGAGCAGAAGAGGGTGTTTTGAAATGGTTTGGGCACATGGAGAGAATGAGTGAGGAAAGGTTGACCAAGAGGATATATGTGTCGGAGGTGGAGGGAACGAGGAGAAGAGGGAGACCAAATTGGAGGTGGAAAGATGGAGTGAAAAAGATTTTGTGTGATCGGGGCCTGAACTTGCAGGAGGGTGAAAGGAGGGCAAGGAATAGAGTGAATTGGAGCAATGTGGTATACCGGGGTTGACGTGCTGTCAGTGGATTGAATCAAGACATGTGAAGCGTCTGGGGTAAACCATGGAAAGCTGTGTAGGTATGTATATTTGCGTGTGTGGACGTATGTATATACATGTGTATGGGGGGGGGTTGGGCCATTTCTTTCGTCTGTTTCCTTGCGCTACCTCGCAAACGCGGGAGACAGCGACAAAGTATAAAAGAAAAAGAAAGATATATATATATATATATATATATCTATATATATATATATATTTATATATATATATATATATATATATATATATATATATATATATACATATATATATATATTTACACAAACGTTAATAGCAGTTCTCATCAAATTAACACTGTATCAATAAGCTTTAATGTCTAAGCTACATTTTTGTGTAAATAAATTATACATTTCCTTTTTTCCATAGCCAGAGGTTGAACCATTATGTGACATTCATTTTTTTCATTCATTTCAAGCTAGAAGTTTCAGTTTTCTAAATTGTTTCTTACATTTTTCATATGTATATATATGTATGTGTGTGTGTGTGTGTATATGTGCGTATGTATGTGTATGTGTGTGTATGTGTATATGTATATATAGATGTATATTATCCCTGGGGATAGGGGTGAAAGAATACTTCCCACGTATTCCTCGCGTGTCGTAGAAAGCGACTAGAGGGGACGGGAGCGGGGGGCCAGAAATCCTCCCCTCCTTGTATTAACTTTCTAAAATGGGAAACAGAAGAAGGAGTCACGCGGGGAGTGCTCATCCTCCTCGAAGGCTCAGAGTGGGGTGCCTAAATGTGTGTGGATGTAACCAAGATGTGAAAAAAGGAAAGGAACCTGGATGTTTTGGCTCTGAGTGAAACGAAGCTCAAGGGTAAAGGGGAAGAGTGGTTTGGGAATGTCTGGGGAGTAAAGTCAGGGGTTAGTGAGAGGACAAGAGCAAGGGAAGGAGTAGTAATACTCCTGAAACAGGAGTTGTGGGAGTATATGATAGAATGTAAGAAAGTAAATTCTCGATTAATATGGGTAAAACTGAAAGTTGATGGAGAGAGGTGGGTGATTATTGGTGCATATGCACCTGGGCATGAGAAAAAAGATCAAGAGAGGCAAGTGTTTTGGGAGAAGCTGAATGAGTGTGTTAGTGGTTTTGATGCACGAGACCGGGTTATAGTGATGGGTGATTTGAATGCAAAGGTGAGTAATGTGGCAGTTGAGGGAATAATTGGTATACATGGGGTGTTCAGTGTTGTAAATGGAAATGGTGAAGAGCTTGTAGATTTATGTGCTGAAAAAGGACTGATGATTGGGAATACCTGGTTTAAAAAGCGAGATATACATAAGTATACTTATGTAAGTAGGAGAGATGGCCAGAGAGCGTTATTGGATTACGTGTTAATTGACAGGCGTGCGAAAGAGAGACTTTTGGATGTTAATGTGCTGAGAGGTGCAACTGGAGGGATGTCTGATCATTATCTTGTGGAGGCTGAGGTCAAGATTTGTATGGGTTTTCAGAAAAGAAGAGTGAATGTTGGGGTGAAGAGGGTGGTGAGAGTAAGTGAGCTTGAGGAGACCTGTGTGAGGAAGTACCAGGAGAGACTGAGTACAGAATGGAAAAAGGTGAGAACAATGGAAGTAAGGGGAGTGGGGGAGGAATGGGATGTATTTAGGGAATCAGTGATGGATTGCGCAAAAGATGCTTGTGGCATGAGAAGAGTGGGAGGTGGGTTGATTAGAAAGGGTAGTGAGTGGTGGGATGAAGAAGTAAGAGTATTAGTGAAAGAGAAGAGAGAGGCATTTGGACGATTTTTGCAGGGAAAAAATGCAATTGAGTGGGAGATGTATAAAAGAAAGAGACAGGAGGTCAAGAGAAAGGTGCAAGAGGTGAAAAAAAGGGCAAACGAGAGTTGGGGTGAGAGAGCATCATTAAATTTTAGGGAGAATAAAAAGATGTTCTGGAAGGAGGTAAATAAAGTGCGTAAGACAAGGGAGCAAATGGGAACTTCAGTGAAGGGCGCAAATGGGGAGGTGATAACAAGTAGTGGTGATGTGAGAAGGAGATGGAGTGAGTATTTTGAAGGTTTGTTGAATGTGTTTGATGATAGTGGCAGATATAGGGTGTTTTGGTCGAGGTGGTGTGCAAAGTGAGAGGGCTAGGGAAAATGATTTGGTAAACAGAGAAGAGGTAGTGAAAGCTTTGCGGATGATGAAAGCCGGCAAGGCAGCAGGTTTGGATGGTATTGCAGTGGAATTTATTAAAAAAGGGGGTGACTGTATTGTTGACTGGTTGGTAAGGTTATTTAATGTATGTATGACTCATGGTGAGGTGCCTGAGGATTGGCGTAATGCGTGCATAGTGCCATTGTACAAAGGCAAAGGGGATAAGAGTGAGTGCTCAAATTACAGAGGTATAAGTTTGTTGAGTATTCCTGGTAAAGTATATGGGAGGGTATTGACTGAGAGGGTGAAGGCATGTACAGAGCATCAGATTGGGGAAGAGCAGTGTGGTTTCAGAAGTGGTAGAGGATGTGTGGATCAGGTGTTTGCTTTGAAGAATGTATGTGAGAAATACTTAGAAAAGCAAATGGATTTGTATGTAGCATTTATGGATCTGGAGAAGGCATATGATAGAGTTGATAGAGATGCTCTGTGGAAGGTATTAAGAATATATGGTGTGGGAGGAAAGCTGTTAGAAGCAGTGAAAAGTTTTTATCGAGGATGTAAGGCATGTGTACGTGTAGGAAGAGAGGAAAGTGATTGGTTCTCAGTGAATGTAGGTTTGCGGCAGGGGTGTGTGATGTCTCCATGGTTGTTTAATTTGTTTATGGATGGGGTTGTTAGGGAGGTAAATGCAAAAGTTTTGGAAAGAGGGGCAAGTATGAAGTTTGCTGGGGATGAGAGAGCTTGGGAAGTGAGTCAGTTGTTGTTCGCTGATGATACAGCGCTGGTGGCTGATTCATGTGAGAAACTGCAGAAGCTGGTGACTGAGTTTGGTAAAGTGTGTGGAAGAAGAAAGTTAAGAGTAAATGTGAATAAGAACAAGGTTATTAGGTACAGTAGGGTTGAGGGTCAAGTCAATTGGGAGGTGAGTTTGAATGGAGAAAAACTCGAGGAAGTGAAGTGTTTTAGATATCTGGGAGTGGATCTGGCAGCGGATGGAACCATGGAAGCGGAAGTGGATCATAGGGTGGGGGAGGGGGCGAAAATTCTGGGGGCCTTGAAGAATGTGTGGAAGTCGAGAACATTATCTCGGAAAGCAAAAATGGGTATGTTTGAAGGAATAGTGGTTCCAACAATGTTGTATGGTTGCGAGGCGTGGGCTATGGATAGAGTAGTGCGCAGGAGGATGGATGTGCTGGAAATGAGATGTTTGAGGACAATGTGTGGTGTGAGGTGGTTTGATCGAGTGAGTAACGTAAGGGTAAGAGAGATGTGTGGAAATAAAAAGAGCGTGGTTGAGAAAGCAGAAGAGGGTGTTTTGAAGTGGTTTGGGCACATGGAGAGAATGAGTGAGGAAAGATTGACCAAGAGGATATATGTGTCGGAGGTGGAGGGAGCAAGGAGAAGAGGGAGACCAAATTAGAGGTGGAAAGATGGAGTGAAAAAGATTTTGTGTGATCGGGGCCTGAACATGCAGGAGGGTGAAAGGAGGGCAAGGAATAGAGTGAATTGGAGCAATGTGGTATACCGGGGCTGACGTGCTGTCAGTGGATTGAATCAAGGCATGTGAAGCGTCTGGGGTAAACCATGGAAAGCTGTGTAGGTGTTGTATATTTGCGTGTGTGGACATATGTATATACATGTGTATGGGGGTGGGTTGGGCCATTTCTTTCGTCTGTTTCCTTGCGCTACCTCGCAAACGCGGGAGACAGCGACAAAGATTAATAAATAATAATAAAAAAAATATATATATATATATATATATATATATATATATATATATATATATATATATATATATATATATATATATATATATATATATACATATATATACATATATATACATATATATATATATATATATATATATATATATATATATATATATATATATATATATATATATATATATATATATATATATGTGAATAAGAGCAAGGTTATTAGGTACAGTAGGGTTGAGGGTCAAGTAAATTGGGAGGTGAGTTTGAATGAAGAAAAACTGGAGGAAGTGAAGTGTTTTAGATATCTGGGAGTGGATCTGGCCACGGATGGAACCATGGAAGCGGAAGTGGATCATAGGGTGGGGGAGGGGGCGAAAATTCTGGGGGCCTTGAAGAATGTGTGGAAGTCGAGAACATTATCTCGGAAAGCAAAAATGGGTATGCTTGAAGGATAGTGGTTCCAACAATGTTGTATGGTTGCGAGACGTGGGCTATGGATAGAGTTGTGCGCAGGAGGATGGATGTGCTGGAAATGAGATGTTTAAGGACAATATGTGGTGTGAGGTGGTTTGATCGAGTAAGTAACGTAAGGATAAGAGAGAAGTGTGGAAATAAAAAGAGCGTGGTTGAGAGAGCAGAAGAGGGTGTTTTGAAATGGTTCGGGCACATGGGAGAGAATGAGTGAGGAAAGATTGACCAAGAGAATATATGTGTGGGAGGTGGATGGAACGAGGAGAAGAGGGAGACCAAATTGGAGGTGGAAAGATGGAGTGAAAAAGATTTTGTGTGATCGGGGCCTGAACATGCAGGAGGGTGAAAGGAGGGCAAGGAATAGAGTGAATTGGAGCGATGTGGTATACAGGGGTTGACGTGCTGTCAGTGGATTGAATCAAGGCATATGAAGCGTCTGGGGTAAACCATGGAAAGCTGTGTAGGTATGTATATTTGCGTGTGTGGACGTATGTACATGTGTATGGGGGGGGGGTTGGGCCATTTCTTTCGTCTGTTTCCTTGCGCTACCTCGCAAACGCGGGAGACAGCGACAAAGTATAAAAAAAAAAAAAAAAAAAAATATATATATATATATATATATATATATATATATATATATATATATATATATGCATATATACATATATATATATTTATATATATAAATATATATATATATATATATATATATATATATATATATATATATATATATATATATATATATATATATATATATATATATATATATATATATATATATATATATACATATATATATATATATATATATATATATATATATATATATATATATATATATATATATATATATATATATATATATATCCTTTACCAATTCTGAAACCACACTGCTCTTCCCCAATCTGATGCTCTCTACATGCCTTCACCCTCTCAATTAGTACCCTCCCATATAATTTCCCAGGAATACACAACAGACTTATACCTCTGTAATTTGAGTACTCACTTTTATCCCCTTTGCCTTTTTACAATGGCATTATGCAAGCATTCCGCCAATCCTCAGGCACCTAACCATGAATCATACATACATTGACTAACCTTAACAACTAGTCACCGATACAGTCACCCCCTTTTTTAATATATTAATATATTTTAATATATATATATATATATATATATATATATATATATATATATATATATATATATATATATATATATATATATATATATATACATATATATATATATATGTATATATAAATATTTTTTTTTTTTTTTTTTTTTTTTTATACTTTGTCGCTGTCTCCCGCGTTTGCGAGGTAGCGCAAGGAAACAGACGAAAGAAATGGCCCAACCCCCCCATACACATGTATATACATACGTCCACACACGCAAATATACATACCTACACAGCTTTCCATGGTTTACCCCAGACGCTTCAAATGCCTTGATTCAATCCACTGACAGCACGTCAACCCCGGTATACCACATCGCTCCAATTCACTCTATTCCTTGCCCTCCTTTCACCCTCCTGCATGTTCAGGCCCCGATCACAGAAAATCTTTTTCACTCCATCTATATATATATATATATATATATATATATATATATATATATATATATATATATATATATATATATATATATATATATATATATACATATATATATATATATATATATATATATATATATATATATATATATATATATATATATATATATATATATATATATATATATATATATATATACATATATATATATATATATATATATATATATATATATATATATATATATATATATATATATATATATATATATATATATATATAGTGGTGATGTGAGAAGGAGATGGAGTGAGTATTTTGAAGGTTTGTTGAATGTGTTTGATGATAGAGTGGCAGATATAGGGGGTTTTGGTCGAGGTGGTGTGCAAAGTGAGAGGGTTAGGGAAAATGATTTGGTAAACAGAGAAGAGGTAGTGAAAGCTTTGCGGAAGATGAAAGCCGGCAAGGCAGCAGGTTTGGATGGTATTGCTGTGGAATTTATTAAAAAAGGGGGTGACTGTATTGTTGACTAGTTGGTAAGGTTATTTAATGTATGTATGACTCATGGTGAGGTGCCTGAGGATTGGCGGAATGCGTGCATAGTGCCATTGTACAAAGGCAAAGGGGATAAGAGTGAGTGCTCAAATTACAGAGGTATAAGTTTGTTGAGTATTCCTGGTAAATTATATGGGAGGGTATTGATTGAGAGGGTGAAGGCATTTACAGAGCATCAGATTGGGGAAGAGCAGTGTGTTTTCAGAAGTGGTAGAGGATGTGTGGATCAGGTGTTTGCTTTGAAGAATGTATGTGAGAAATACTTAGAAAAGCAAATGGATTTGTATGTAGCATTTATGGATCTGGAGAAGGCATATGATAGAGCTGATAGAGATGCTCTGTGGAAGGTATTAAGAATATATGGTGTGGGAGGAAAGTTGTTAGAAGCAGTGAAAAGTTTTTATCGAGGATGTAAGGCATGTGTACGTGTAGGAAGAGAGGAAAGTGATTGGTTCTCAGTGAATGTATTCTTGCGGCAGGGGTGTGTGATGTCTCCATGGTTGTTTAATTTGTTTATGGATAGGGTTGTTAGGGAGGTAAATGCAAGAGTTTTGGAAAGAAGGGCAAGTATGAAGTCTGTTGGGGATGAGAGAGCTTGGGAAGTGAGTCAGTTGTTGTTCGCTGATGATACAGCGCTGGTGGCTGATTCATGTGAGAAACTGCAGAAGCTGGTGACTGAGTTTGGTAAAGTGTGTGGAAGAAGAAAGTTAAGAGTAAATGTGAATAAGAGCAAGGTTATTAGGTACAGTAGGGTTGAGGGTTAAGCCAATTGGGAGGTGAGTTTGAATGGAGAAAAACTGGAGGAAGTGAAGTGTTTTAGATATCTGGGAGTGGATCTGGCAGCGGATGGAACCATGGAAACGGAAGTGGATCATAGGGTGTTGGAGGGGGCGAAAATTCTGGGGGCCTTGAAGAATGTGTGGAATTCGAGAACATTATCTCGGAAAGCAAAAATGGGTATGTTTGAAGGAATAGTGGTTCCAACAATGTTGTATGGTTGCGAGGCGTGGGCTATGGATAGAGTTGTGCGCAGGAGGATGGATGTGCTGGAAATGAGATGTTTGAGGACAATGTGTGGTGTGAGGTGGTTTGATCGAGTGAGTAACGTAAGGGTAAGAGAGATGTGTGGAAATAAAAAGAGCGTGGTTGATGGGGCAGAAGAGGGTGTTTTGAAATGGTTCGGGCACATGGAGAGAATGAGTGAGGGAAGATTGACCAAGAGAATATATGAGTCGGAGGTGGAGGGAACGAGGAGAAGAGGGAGACCAAATTGAAGGTGGAAAGATGGAGTGAAAAAGATTTTGTGAGATCGGGGCCTGAACATGCAGGAGGGTGAAAGGAGGGCAAGGAATAGAGTGAATTGGAGCGATGTGGTATACCGGGGTTGACGTGCTGTCAGTGGATTGAATCAAGGCATGTGAGGCGTCTGGGGTAAACCATGGAAAGCTGTGTAGGTATGTATATTTTCGTGTGTGGACGTATGTATATACATGTGTAAGGGGGTGGGTTGGGCCATTTCTTTCGTCTGTTTCCTTGCGCTACCTCGCAAACGCGGGAGACAGCGACAAAGCAAAAAAAAAGAAAAAAAAAAAAATATATATATATATATATATATATATATATATATATATATATATATATATATATATATATATATATATATATATATATATACATATATATATATATATATATATATATATATGTATATATATATATATATATATATATATATATATATATATATATATATATATATATATATATATATATATATATATATATATATATATATATATATATATATATATATATATATATATATATATACATATATATATATATATATATATATATATATATATATATATATATATATATATATATATATATATATATATATATTATTTTATTTTTTTATTATACTTTGTCGCTGTCTCCCGCGTTTGCGAGGTAGCGCAAGGAAACAGACGAAAGAAATGGCCCAACCCCCCCCATACACATGTATATACATACGTCCACACACGCAAATATACATAACTACACAGCTTTCCATGGTTTACCCCAGACGCTTCACATGCCTTGATTCAATCCACTGACAGCACGTCAACCCCGGTATACCACATCGCTCCAATTCACTCTATTCCTTGCCCTCTCTTCACCCTCCTGCATGTTCAGGCCCAGATCACACAAAATCTTTTTCACTCCATCTTTCCACCTCCAATTTGGTCTCCCTCTTCTCCTCGTTCCCTCCACCTCCGACACATATATCCTCTTGGTCAATCTTTCCTCACTCATTCTCTCCATGTGCCCAAACCATTTCAAAACACCCTCTTCTGCTTTCTCAACCACGCTCTTTTTATTTGCACACATCTCTCTTACCCTTACGTTACTCACTCGATCAAACCACCTCACACCACACATTGTCCTCAAACATCTCATTTCCAGCACATCCATCCTCCTGCGCACAACTCTATCCATAGCCCACGCCTCGCAACCATACAACATTGTTGGAACCACTATTCCTTCAAACATACCCATTTTTGCTTTCCGGGATAATGTTCTCGACTTCCACACATTCTTCAAGGCCCCCAAAATTTTCGCCCCCTCCCCCACCCTATGATCCACTTCAGCTTCCATGGTTCCATCCGCTGCCAGATCCACTCCCAGATATCTAAAACACTTCACTTCCTCCAGTTTTTCTCCATTCAAACTCACCTCCCAGTTGACTTGACCCTCAAACCTACTGTACCTAATAACCTTGCTCTTATTCACGTTTACTCTTAACTTTCTTCTTCCACACACTTTACCAAACTCAGTCACCAGCTTCTGCAGTTTCTCACATGAATCAGCCACCAGCGCTGTATCATCAGCGAACAACAACTGACTCACTTCCCAAGCTCTCTCATCCCCAACAGACTTCATACTTGCCCCTCTTTCCAAAACTCTTGCATTTACCTCCCTAACAACCCCATCCATAAACAAATTAAACAACCATGGAGACATCACACACCCCTGCCGCAAACCTACATTCACTGAGAACCAATCACTTTCCTCTCTTCCTACACGTGCACATGCCTTACATCCTCGATAAAAACTTTTCACTGCTTCTAACAACTTTCCTCCCACACCATATATTCTTAATACCTTCCACAGAGCATCTCTATCAACTCTATCATATGCCTTCTCCAGATCCATAAATGCTACATACAAATCCATTTGCTTTTCTAAGTATTCTACACATACATTCTTCAAAGCAAACACCTGATCCACACATCCTCTACCACTTCTGAAACGACAGTGCTCTTCCCGAATCTGATGCTCTGTACATGCCTTCACCCTCTCAATGAATATATATATATATATATATATATATATATATATATATATATATATATATATATATATATATATATATATATATATATTTATATATATATATATATATTTATATATATATATATATATATATATATATATATATATATATATATATATATATATATATATATATATATATATATATATATATATATATATATATATATATATATATATATATATATATATATATATATATATCCATTTGTTTTTCTAAGTATTTCTCACATGCATTCTTCAAAGCAAACACCTGGGTTTGTATGTAGCATTTATGGATCTGGAGAAGGCATATAACAGAGTTGATAGAAATGCTCTCTGGAAGGTTTTAAGAATATATGGTGTGGGATGCAAGTTGTTAGAAGCAGTGAAGAGTTTTTATCCTGGATGTAAGGCATGTGTACGTGTAGGAAGAGAGGAAAGTGATTGGTTCTCAGTGAATGTAGGTTTGCGGCAGGGGTGTGTGATGTCTCCATGGTTGTTTAATTTGTTTATGGATGGGGTTGTTAGTTAGGTGAATGCAAGAGTTTTGGAAAGAGGGGCAAGTATGCAGTCTGTTGTGGATGAGAGAGCTTGGGAAGTGAGTCAGTTGTTGTTCGCTGATGATACAGCGCTGGTGGCTGATTCATGTAAGAAACTGCAGAAGCTGGTGACTGATTTTGGTAAAGTGTGTGAAAGAAGAAAGTTAAGAGTAAATGTGAATAAGAGCAAGGTTATTAGGCACAGTAGGGTTGAGGGTCAAGCCAATTGGGAGGTAACTTTGAATGGAGTAAAACTGGAGGAAGTAAAGTGTTTTAGATATCTGGGAGTGGATCTGGCAGCGGATGGAACCATGGAAACGGAAGTTTATCATAGGGTGGGGGAGGGGGCAAAAATTCTGGGAGCCTTGAAGAATGTTTGGAAGTCGAGAACATTATCTCGAAAAGCAACAATGTTGTATGGTTGCGAGGCGTTGGCTATGGATAGAGTTGTGCGCAGGGGGATGAATGTGCTGGAAATGAGATGTTTAAGGAGAATATGTGGTGTGAGGTGGTTTGATCGAGTAAGTAATGTAAGGGTAAGAGAGATGTGTGGAAAGAAAAAGATCGTGGTTGAGAGAGCAGAAGAGGGTGTTTTGAAATGGTTTGGGCACATGGAGAGAATGAGTGAGGAAAGATTGACCAAGAGGATATATGTGTCAGAGGTGGAGGGAACGAGGAGAAGTGGGATACCAAATTGGAGGTGGAAAGATGGAGTGAAAAAGATTTTGAGTGATCGGGGCCTGAACATGCAGGAGGGTGAAAGGCGTGCAACGAATAGAGTGAATTGGAACGATGTGGTATACCGTGGTCGACGTGCTGTCAATGGATTGAACCAGGGCATGTGAAGCGTCTGGGGTAAACCATGTGAAGTTGTGTGGGGCTAGGATGTGGAAAGGGAGCTGTGGTTTCGGTGCATTATTACATGACAGCTAGAGACTGAGTGTGAACGAATTGGGCCTTTGGTGTCTTTTCCTAGCGATACCTCGCACACATGAGGAAGGAGGCGGTTGTTATTCCATGTGTGGCGAGGTGGCGATGGGAATGAATTGGGGCAGACAGTGTGAATTGTGTGCATGGGTATATATGTATGTGTCTGTGTGTGTATATATATGTGTGCATTGAGATGTATAGGTATGTATATTTGCGTGTGTGGGCGTGTGTGTGTGTGTGTGTACATTGTGTATGGGGGTGGGTTGTGCCATTTTTCTCGTCTGTTTCCTTGCGCTACCTCGCAAACGCGGGAGACAGCGACAAAGCAAAATAAAAAAAAGATATATATATATATATATATATACGAATAAAGTGTATATGAACGCGCACCTTCATAGAACATACAAAGCTCCATCAGCCAGGATCGAACCTGGGACCCCTTGTGCAAGAGGCAGGGATGCTAACCGCTAGGCTAAGTGACTGTATAATAGGAAACAACTTTTCGAAATACTAAGTACTCGAATACCCTTCGTCTTACTATGGTGAGCAACGGGGTCTATCGATTTTTTCCGAACAGAACACATAGCCAGCTGAGAGCGTTTTACCGAACCTGACTGTACAACGCGGAGTTATATGAATACGAATAAAGTGCATATGAACGCGCACCTTCATAGAACATACAAAGCTTCGAGTACTTAGTATTTCGAATAGTTGTTTCCTATTATACAGTCCCTTAGCCTAGCGGTTAGCATGCCTGCCTCTTGCACAAGGGGTCCCAGGTTCGATCCTGGCTGATGGAGCTTTGTATGTTCTATGGAGGTGCGCGTTCATATACAGTGAATGTAGGTTTGCGGCAGGGGTGTGTGATGTCTCCATGGTTGTTTAATTTGTTTATGGATGGGGTTGTTAGGGAGGTAAATGCAAGAGTCCTGGAAAGAGGGGCAAGTATGAAGTCTGTTGGGGATGAGAGAGCTTGGGAAGTGAGTCAGTTGTTGTTCGCTGATGATACAGCGCTGGTGGCTGATTCATGTGAGAAACTGCAGAAGCTGGTGACTGAGTTTGGTAAAGTGTGTGGAAGAAGAAAGTTAAGAGTAAATGTGAATAAGAGCAAGGTTATTAGGTACAGTAGGGTTGAGGGTCAAGTCAATTGGGAGGTGAGTTTGAATGGAGAAAAACTGGAGGAAGTGAAGTGTTTTAGATATCTGGGAGTGGATCTGTCAGCGGATGGAACCATGGAAGCGGAAGTGGATCATAGGGTGGGGGAGGGGGCGAAAATTTTGGGAGCCTTGAAAAATGTGTGGAAGTCGAGAACATTATCTCGGAAAGCAAAAATGGGTATGTTTGAAGGAATAGTGGTTCCAACAATGTTGTATGGTTGCGAGGCGTGGGCTATGGATAGAGTTGTGCGCAGGAGGATGGATGTGCTGGAAATGAGATGTTTGAGGACAATGTGTGGTGTGAGGTGGTTTGATCGAGTAAGTAACGTAAGGGTAAGAGAGATGTGTGGAAATAAAAAGAGCGTGGTTGAGAGAGCAGAAGAGGGTGTTTTGAAATGGTTTGGGCACATGGAGAGAATGAGTGAGGAAAGATTGACCAAGAGGATATATGTGTCGGAGGTGGAGGGAACGAGGAGAAGAGGGAGACCAAATTGGAGGTGGAAAGATGGAGTGAAAAAGATTTTGTGTGATCGGGGCCTGAACATGCAGGAGGGTGAAAGGAGGGCAAGGAATAGAGTGAATTGGAGCGATGTGGTATACAGGGGTTGACGTGCTGTCAGTGGATTGAATCAAGGCATGTGAAGCGTCTGGGGTAAACCATGGAAAGCTGTGTAGGTATGTATATTTGCGTGTGTGGACGTGTGTATGTACGTGTGTATGGGGGTTGGGCCATTTCTTTCGTCTGTTTCCTTGCGCTACCTCGCAAACGCGGGAGACAGCGACAAAGTATAAAAAAAAAAAAAAAAAAAAAAAAAAAATATTCCTATGAGTCCACGGGGAAAATGAAACACGATAAGTTCCTAAGTGTACTTTCGTGTAATAATCACATCATCAGGAGAGACAGTACAGAAATATAATAGTGAGTTGATTTATATCGAAGAGACGGAGCTAGGATACCATTTGGTAAACATGCGATTGTTCAAGTCACTGTCTCTAGCTATCATGTGCGATGCACAGAAACCACAGTTCCCTTTCCACATCGTTCTCCCACAAAACTTTCCATGGTTTATCCCAGAGGATTCATATGCCCTGGTTCAATACATTGACAGCACGTCGACCCCTGCACACCACATCGTTTCAATCCACTCCACTCCCCGCACGACCCCCACCCTCCTGCGTGTTCCGGCCTTGATCGCTCAAAATCCCCCTCACTCCATTCCTCCACCCCCAGTTCGGTCTCCCACCTCTCCTCGTTCCTTCTACTTCTGACACACATATCCTCTCTGTCAATCTTTCCACACCCACCCACATGACCAAACCACTTCAACACACCTTCCTCTGCTACCACAACCCCCCCCCCCCCCCCCCCCACCACCACCCCCACCCCCCTATCCCCCTCTCACCACCACTCATCTCCCTGTAGATGAGCTGTAGATTTACCATAAATTTGCATTAGCCAATGAGCAGCCTTAATTCAAACGTTTCTAGGCTCCAGCTTTCAGATCTGAGTGAACAGGGTATAACACGAAACACTTAGGGACTTGCAACATTTGCTTATGTGAGTCCTGGTGTAGTATCCTCATCCTGGATGACATCCACACTAAGCCTCACATCCCTCATAAACATCCTCATCTCTGCATGACATCCACACTAAGCTCACACCCGTCATAAATATCCTCATACTTGGATGTCATCCACACTAACCTCACACCTGTCATAAACACATTCCCTGGATGACGTTCAAACTAACCTCACACCTACATAAACATCCTGTTCCCTGGATGACACCCACGCTAACCTCAAATTCGTCATAAACATCCTCATCTTTGGATGACATCCATACTAACCTCACATCCGTCATAAGAACACGATCATCTTCACAGGTGAAAGATTGCCAGAGTGTGAGCTTTGACATTGAGACAGCGATAAGTGGAAGTTAGGTTTAGGTTACGTTAGGTTAGGTTTGGTTCGGTTCGGTTAGGTTAGGTTAGGCTACGGGATTCTTTCATTTATGTACCAGAGTTTTATCCACCAACATTCTATTCCATGGGATATGGATACGTGGGAATCTGTCCTCCATCCTCTGGTGTGTACACCTTATACATTTATCACCATCCTAAGGTCACTGGTGTCCAGACGTGCCAACGGCGTTTCGATCTCCACTGCAGTACTTCAAGATGCTGCAGGCCACCACCTCCACCCAGGCCACGTTCACACCCATCAGAGCTAAATGTTGCCTTTCTTATATCCAGGTAAGACTCGTCTGTGGACCGTGATGTCCTCTGTAGCAAATCTTCTTAATGTTGAAGGAAAATGAAGCTATAGTTAGCTGATGTTTTGTTAGTGAAGCTTTGAAGCAATTGCACCTAGCTCATCGGGTCGTTGATATACCACAGATATAATCATATACAATTTTTTCGCCATTATATTGTTATCAAAAATAAATATTGTCTTCTATAGACATAGAAACGTCACATTCAACATCGGTATCAAAGTTAGATTCAGTTCAGTGTCACACCAATCATGGACAGAACAATGGATATGATAAGATTCTCAAAACGTATAACTGCTTTATCATGAATAACTTTTGCACTCTTTATTCATGTTTGCCCGTGTGTTCCTCATTTGGTTACCAGCTGGACTGCTTTTCTCTTTTCCTCTGAGCATCTCACTAAGTCTTACACTCTACTCTCCTTCCTCTCCCCAGCACAAGGGTGACCCCAGCCAGGTGTGCATCCTTGCCCAACGTGTAAACAAGGATGAGATAGAGAGGTACAAAGAGGCCATCAACATACGTTACTCACAATCCTGGATTTTCCAGTTGGAGTGGATGCTGGGACACACCTGGAACTCTACAGGCGGTGAGGCCACCACAAGGGTAAGTCGAGATGGCTTGGAACACATCACAGTTCACTGGTTTGTCATCGTCTTGAATATTACGTCCAGTTTTCCATCCTTCCTGAAAAGAGACATAAACAGAATGAATAGAAACAAACCCTAAGACAGTAGATTAAACGACTTGGGTCTATTTAACTTAGAAAAGGTTGAAGGTTAAGAGGTAATCTAATACAAAATAATAAGAATGATCAAAGACTTTGATAATTTTGATTTATCAAGTTACTTAAGACTTGATTCGTCTACTTTCAGTCGCAGTTATGGATGCAAACTCAGCAAACGTTTTACCATGAATGGGGCGAAGTACTTTTTCTTGTTAACAAATGGAACGATTTGCCAATTAGAGTGGTTAAAAGCAGAACTACAGATACGTTTAAGAATAGACTGTATAACTATTTCGTTTCAAATCCACGACATACATCATTATTTTTCTTTGTTACATTGACAGTTAGCAGGTATTGTCTTTGAATTATAAGTATACCTTTCAACTTTTGCCAAACTCATCTGTGTTTCTGATATTTTCCACCATCACAAACAATCTCGAAAGGACTCGCTGATCTGTTGCTGTGTGAATAATTTTGTGATCTTTATGTATTCGTGTTTTTATTCCAGACAGTCGCGACTTTCCGCCCATTTTCTGTCTGTTTTCACCTGTAACTGTCTGCTACAGCGGCAAATTCTCTCCTAATATCCACTCATCTGACCACATTCTCTTATTCGTCACCTAACTAACGCACTTTCACATCTACAAGCCAATATTGGCACTGCGATACTGCCACTAACTTTCGAAAATCTGTTTTTGGTTTTCTTTGTAGTGCTGACTGTTTCTCCTCGGTCTGTGCTTGTCTATGCTTCTGTCTATGCTTCTGTCTGTGCCTCTGTCTATGCTGAGGGAACAAAAGATGTTTGTGTTCGGATAGAGGGATCCACCATCCTCCGACTTTCCTTTAACCTTCATATCCCGCCGAAATTATATCAGATGTGTTATTCCTAAGACTAAGCGTTGTTTGATCATAAGTGTGACAATTTATTCTCTTCTTCCAGCAGTGGATCTATCAGGCTGTTGGCAAAGGTGTCTCTAACAACTTCTATTGTGCAATCTTTTCAGTTCCGACGATACTGTACGTCTCTCTTAATGATAAAAGAAATCTTTTCGTTCTCTTTCGTCCTCTAACCTCACCCTAAATGACTCTAACATCCTTCACTCTCTTGCGTAACTCTAACTAACCGGTTGACCCTTTTTAAATCTCATTTTACTCAGTTCAGAGGGCATTTAGATGTGAAGATTTTTTTTGAACAGTTGCTCCGTCCTTGTATGGAGTACTGCTATCACATATAGGGTTGGTCGACTTATAAACTGTCCTTTCAAACTTGGCCTTCTCGCCCTACGCCGCAATATTAGTTCACTTTCCCCTCTTCTATAGGTATTACTTTGGCTTTTGCTCCCGAGAGCTGACTGCTTGTGTGCCCTATCCACTAGCTAGACCACGCAATACCCGGCACACTCGTGCGTCATATGATTACTGTGTGAACGTTAGCAACTCGAATGTGAGCCGCTTTTAATAAACGTTAATTCCCTACACCTCGAAGCTTTGGAACTCCCTACCTTCTCATGTCTTTTTCAACAGCTATGACCTGGCACATTTAAAAAACAAAATCAGGTTTTTCGCTTTATTCAAAATTCGTAAATACCTTACCTTGTATCTTCTTTTTTCCGTTTATAATCCTCTTAATATTTTAATTAAGAACCGGCTTTGATGTGGACTTCTGTTCTTGACTGTAGATTCTAAAGTAAAGAAAACAAAAATCTGTATCAGGATATACGGAAAATAAATGAACCAGACGGCATCCCTCCTCTTCCTTTATAAGTGGTGTACTTCTAAACTTCTGCCTTAGCTAGCATGTTGCTTCGCATGTCCTGAGTAACTAAAGTTTTCCATAATGCTGGAACGCACATTGGTACATCTCGTGTCGAAAAGAAGTGACCAACCGAACTAACCCCTCTGCCTCTCGTGTGATGATGGCTCGTGTGGTGATGGCTCGTGTGGTGATGGCTCGTGTGATGATGGCTCGTGCGATGATGACTCGTGTGGTGATGGCTCGTGTGATGATGACTAGTGTGGTAATGGCTCGTGTGGTGATGGTTCGTGTGATGATGGCTCGTGTGGTGATGGCTCGTGTGATGGAGGCTCGTGTGTTGGTGGCTCGTGTGATGATGGCTCGTGTGATGATGACTTGTGTGGTGATGGCTCGTGTGATCATTGCTCGTGCGATGATGGCTCGTGTGATGATGACTCGTGTGGTAATGGCTCGTGTGATAATGGCTCGTGTGATGGTAGCTCGTGTGGTGATGGCTCGTGTGATGATGGCTCAAGTGGTGATGGTTCGTGTGGTGATGGTTCGTGTGATGACGGCTCGTGTGATGAGGGATCGTGTGATGATGGCTCGTGTGGTGATGGCTCAAGTGGTGATGGTTCTTGAGACGACGACTCGTGTGGTGATGGCTCGTGTGATGATTGCTCGTGTGATGATGGCTCGTTTGCTGATGGCTCGTGTGGTGATGGCTTAAGTGGAGGTGGTTCGTATGATGATGATTCGTGTGATGATGGCTGGTGTGGTGATGGCTCGTGTGATGATGGCTCGAGTGGTGATGGCTGGTGTTATGATGGCTCGTGTGATGATTACTCGTGTGGTAATCGCTCGTGTGTTGATGACTAGCATGGTTATGGCTCGTGTGGTGATGGCTCGTGTGGTCATGGTTCGCGTGGTGATGGCTTGCGTGACGATGGCTCGTGTGGTGATGGCTAGTGTGATGATGGCTCGTGTGGTGATGGATAGTGTGATGATGGCTCGTGTGATGATGGATCATTTGATGATGGCTCATGTGGTGATGGCTTGGTTGATGATGGCTCGCGTGGTGATGGCTCGTGTGATGATGGCTCGTGTGGTGATGGCTCGTGTGATGATGGCTCGTGTAACGATGGCTGGTGTGATGATGGCTGGTGTGATGATGGCTCGTGTGATGATGTCTCATGTGATGATGGCTCGTGTGGTGATGACTTCTGTGGTGATGGCTCGTGTGTTGATGGCTTATAAGGTGATGGCTTGTGTGATGATGACTCATGTGGTGATGGCTCGTGTGAAGATGGCTTGTGTGATGATGGCTCGTGTGTTGATAGTTCGTGTGATGATAGCTCGTGTCGTGATGGTGCGTGTGGTGATGCTCGTGTGATGATGGCTCGTATGGTTATGACTCACGTGATGATGGCTCATGTGGTGATGGCTTATGTGATGACGAATCGTTTGATGATGGCTCGAGTTATGATGGCTCGTGTGGTGAAGGCTTGTTTGATGATGGCTCGTGTGGTGATGGCTGGTGTTATTATGGCTCATGTGGCGATGGCTCGTGTGATGATGGCTAGTGTGGTGATGGCTCGTGTTATGATGGCTCCTGTGATGATTGCTCATGTTGTGATGCCTCGTGTGGTGATGACTCGTGTGATTATTGTACGTTTGGTGATGGCTCGTGTGGTGATGGCTCGTGTGATGATGGCTCGTACTGTAATAATGGCTCGTGTGATGATGGTTCGTTTGGTGATGATTAGTGTGATGATGGTTCGTGTGATGATGGCTCGTGTGATAATGGCTCGTGTGATGATTGTTCGTTTGGTGATGGCTTGTGTGATGATGGCTATTGTGATGATGGCTCGAGTGGTGTTGGCCCATGTGATGATGACTCGTGTGGTGACAACTCGTGTGATGATTGCTCGTGTGATGATGGCTCGTGTAATAATGGCTCGTGTGATGATGGCTCATATGGTGATGGCTCGTGAGAGGATGGCTCGTGAGGTGATGGCTGGTGTTATGATGGTATGTGTGGTGATGGCTCATATTATGATGGCTCTTGTGGTGATGACTTGTGTTATTATGGCTCATGTGACGATGATTGCTCGTGGGATGATGGCTCATGTAATGATGGCTCGTGTGGTGATGGCTATTGTGGTGATGGCTCGAGTGGTGATGGTTCGTGTGATGATGACTCGTGTGGTGACGACTCGTGTGATGATTGCTCGTGTGATGATCGCTCGTGTTATTATGGCTCGTGTGGTGGTGGATCGTGTGATGATGGTTTGTATGATGATATATCGTGTGATGATGGCTCGTGTGATGATGGCTCGTGTGGTGATGGCTCGTGTGATGATGGCTTGCGTGTTGATGGCTCGTGAGATGAAGGCTCGTGTGGTGATGGCTTGTGCGATGAAGTCGCGTGTGGTGATGGATAGTGTGATGATGGCTTGTGTGATGATGGCTCGTTTGGTGGTGCCTAGTGTGATGATGGCTCGTGTGGTGATGGCTGGTGTTACGATGGCTCGTGTGATGATTACTCGTGTGGTAATCACTCGTGTGTTGAGAACTCGTATGGTGATAGCTCGTGTGGTGATGGCTCGTGTGGTGATGACTTGTCTTACTATAGCTCGTGTGACGATGATTGCTCGTGGGGTGATGGCTCATGTAATGATGGCTTGTGTGGTGATGGCTATTGTGGTGATGGCTCGAGTGGTGATGGTTCGTGTGCTGATGGCTCGTGTGGTGACGACTCGTATGATGATTGCTCGTGTGATGATCGCTCGTATGATTATGGTTCGTGTGGTGGTGGATCGTGTGATGATGGTTTGTATGATGATAGCTGGTGTGATGATGGCTCGTGTGGTGATGGCTCGTGTGATGATGGCTTGCGTGATGATGGCTCGTGAGATGAAGGCTGGTGTGGTGATGGCTCGTGTGATGAAGTCTCATGTGGTGATGGATCGTGTGATGATGGCTTGTGTGATGATGGCTCGTTTGGTGATGCCTAGTGTGATGATAGCTCGTGTGGTTATGACTGGTGTTATGATGGGTCGTGTGATGATTACTCGTGTGGCAATCGCTCGTGTGTTGATGACTTGCATGGTGATGGCTCGTGTGGTGATGGCTCGTGTGGTCATGGTTCGCGTGGTGATGGCTCGCGTGACGATGGCTCGTGTGGTGATGGCTAGTGTGATGATGGCTCGTGTGGTGATGGCTCGTGTGATGATGGCTTGTGTGATGATGGCTCGTGTGGTGATGGCTAGTGTGATGATGTCTCGAGTGATGATGGATCATTTGATGATGGCTCATGTGGTGATGGCTTGGTTGATGATGGCTCGCGTGGTGATGGCTCATGTGATGATGGCTCGTGTGGTGATGGCTCGTGTGATGATGGCTCATGTGATGTTGACTCTTGTGGTGATGGCTCGTGTGATTTAAGGCTCGTGTGATGATGGCTCGTGTGGTGATGGCTCGTGCGATGATGGCTCGTGTGGTGGTGATGGCTGGTGTTATGATGGCTCGTGTGGTGATGGCTCGTGTTATGATGGCTCGTGTGATGATTGCTCGAGTTGTGATGGCTCGTGTGGTGATGATTCGTGCGATTATTGCTCATTTGGTGATGGCTCGTGTGGTGATAGCTCGTGTGATGATGGTTCGTGTGATGATGGCTCGTATGATGATGGCTTGTGTGATGGTTGCTGGTGTTGTGATGGCTCGTGTGATGATTGCTCGTGTGGTAATGGCTCCTGTGGTGATGACTTGTATGATGATGGCTCGTGTGGTGATGGCTCGTGTGTTGATGGTTCGTGTGGTGATGGCTCGTGTGATGATGGATTGTGTGATGATGGCTCGTGTGGTGATAGCTACTGTGATGATGGCTCGTGTGATGATGGATCATCTGATGATGGCTCGTGTGATGATGGCTCGTGTGGTGATGGCTAGTGTGACGATGACCCGTGTGATGATGGTTCGTTTGATGATGGTTCGTGTGATGATGGCTCGTGTGGTGATGGCTCGTGTGATGATGGCTCGTGTGGCGATGGCTCGTGCGATGATGGCTCGCGTGGTGATGGCTCGTGTGATGATGGCTCGTGTGGTCATGACTCGCGTGATGATGGCTCGTGTGGTGATGACTAGTGTGACGATGGCTAGTGTGATGACGGATCGTGTGATGATGGCTCGTGTGGTTATGGCTTGTGTGATGATGGCTCGTTTGGTGATAGTTTGTGTGATGATGGCTTATGTGATGATGTCTCGTATGGTGATGGATATTGTGATGATGGCACGTGTGATTATGGATCGTATGATGATGGCTCATGTGGTGATGGCTTTTGTGATGATGGCTCGTGTGGTGATGGTTTGTGTGATGATGGCTTGTGTGATGGTCTCGTATGGTGATGGATAGTGTGATAATGGCTCGTGTGATGATGGATCGTGTGATGATGGCTCATGTGGTGATGGCTTGTGTGATGATGGCTCGTGTGGTGGAGGCTCGTGTGATGATGGCTTGTGTGATGATGGCTTGTGTGGTGATGGCTCATAGGATGATGGCTCGCGTGGTGATGGCAGTTGTTATGATGACCCGTATGGTGATGGCTCGTGTGGTGATGGCTCGTGTGGTGATGGCTCGTGTTATGATGGCTCGTGTGATGACAGCTCGTAATGTGATGGCTCGTGTGGTGATGACTTTTGTGATTGTTGCTTGTTTGATGGCCCGTGGGGTGATAGCTCGTGTGATGATGGCTCGTGTAATGATGGCTCGTGTGACGACGGTTCGTTTGGTGATGGTTCGTATGATGATTGTTCATGTGATGATGGCTCGTGTGATCATGACTCGCGTGATGATGGCTCGTGTGGTGGTGATGGGTGGTGTTATGATGGCTCGTGTGGTGATGGCTCGTGTTATGAAGGCTCGTGTGATGATTGCTCGTGTTGCGATGGCTCGTATGGTGATGACTCGGGCGATTATTGCTCAGTTGGTGATGGCTCTTGTGGTGATAGCTCGTGTGATGACGGTTCGTGTGATGATGGCTCGTGTGATAATGGCTCGTGTGGTGATGGCTTGTGTGATGATGGCTCGTGTAATGATGGCTTGTGTGATGATGGTTCGTTTGGTGATGATTAGTGTGATGATGGTTCGTGTGATGATGGCTCGTGTGATAATGGCTCGTGTGATGATTGTTCGTGTGGTGATAGCTTGTGTGATGATGGCTATTGTGATGATGGCTCGAGTGTTGTTGGTTCGTGTGATGATGACTCGTGTGGTAACAACTCGTGTGATGATTGCTCGTGTGATGATGGCTCGTGTAATAGTGACTCGTGTGATGATGGCTCATATGATGATGGCTCGTGAGAGGACGGCTCGTGAGGTGATGGCTGGTGTTATTATGGTAAGTGTGGTGATGGCTCGTGTTATTATGGCTCGTGTGGTGATGACTTGTGTTATTATGGCTCGTGTGACGATGATTGCTCGTGGGATGATGGCTCATGCAATGGTGGCTCGTGTGGTGATGGCTATTGTGGTGATGGCTCGAGTGGTGATGGTTCGTGTGATGATGACTCGTGTGGTGACGACTCGTATGATGATTGCTCGTGTGATGATCGCTCGTGTTATTATGGCTCGTGTGGTGGTGGATCGTGTGATGATGGTTTGTATGATGATATATCGTGTGATGATGGCTCGTGTGATGATGGCTCGTGTGGTGATGGCTCGTGTGATGATGGCTTGCGTGATGATGGCTCGTGAGATGAAGGCTGGTGTGGTGATGGCTCGTGTGATGAAGTCGCGTGTGGTGATGGATCGTGTGATGATGGCTTGTGTGATGATGGCTCTTTTGGTGATGCCTAGTGTGATGATGGCTCGTGTGGTGATGGCTGGTGTTATGATGGCTCGTGTGATGATTACTCGTGTGGTAATCGCTCATGTGTTGATGACTCGTATGGTGATGGCTCGTGTGGTGATGGCTCGTGTGGTGATGGCTCGTGTGGTGATGACTTGTCTTACTATAGCTCGTGTGACGATGATTGCTCGTGGGATGGTGGCTCATGTAATGATGGCTCGTGTGGTGACGGCTATTGTGGTGATGGCTCGAGTGGTGATGGTTCGTGTGCTGATGACTCGTGTGGTGACGACTCGTATGATGATTGCTCGTGTGATGATCGCTCGTGGGATTATGGTTCGTGTGGTGATGGATCGTGTGATGATGGTTTGTATGATGATAGCTCCTGTGATGATGGCTCATGTGATGATGGCTCGTGTGGTGATGGCTCGTGTGATGATGGCTTGCGTGATGATGGCTCGTGAGATGAAGGCTGGTGTGGTGATGGCTCGTGTGATGAAGTCTCGTGTGGTGATGGATCGTGTGATGATGGCTTGTGTGATAATGGCTCGTTTGGTGATGCTTAGTGTGATGAAGGCTCGTGTGGTTATGGCTGGTGTTACGATGGCTCGTGTGATGATTACTCGTGTGGTAATCGCTCGTGTGTTGATGACTTGCATGGTGATGGCTCGTGTGGTGATGGCTCGTGTGGTCATGGTTCGCGTGGTGATGGCTCGCGTGATGATGGCTCGTGTGGTGATGGCTAGTCTGATGATGGCTCGTGTGATGATGGATCGTGTGATGATGGCTCGTGTGAGGATGGCTTGTGTGATGATGGCTTGTGTGGTGATGGCTCGTGTGATGATGGCTTGTGTGATGATGGCTCGTGTGGTGATGGCTAGTGTGATGATGGCTCGTGTGATGATGGATCATTTGATGATGGCTCATGTGGTGATGGCTTGTGTGATGATGGCTCGCGTGGTGATGGCTCGTGTGATGATGGCTCGTGTGATGATTTCTCGTGTGGTGATGGCTCGTGTGATGATGGCTCATGTGATGTTGACTCTTGTGGTGATGGTTCGTGTGATTTAAGGCTCGTGTGATGATGGATCGTGTGGTGATGGCTCGTGCGATGATGGCTCGTGTGGTGGTGATGGCTGGTGTTATGATGGCTCGTGTGGTGATGGCTCGTGTTATGATGGCTCGTGTGATGATTGCTCGTGTTGTGAAGGCTCGTGTGGTGATGATTCGTGCGATTTTTGCTCAATGGTGATGGCTCGTGTGGTGATGGCTCGTGTGATGATGGCTTGTGTGGCGATGGCTCGTGTGATGATGGCTCGTGTGGTCATGACTCGCGTGATGATGGCTCGTGTGGTGATGACTAGTGTGACATGGCTCGTGTGATGACGGATCGTGTGATGATGGCTCGTGTGGTGATGACTTGTGTGATGATGGCTCGTTTGGTGATAGTTTGTGTGATGATGGCTTATGTGATAATGTCTCGTATGGTGACGGATATTGTGATGATGGTACGTGTGATGATGGATCGTATGATGATGGCTCATGTGGTGATGGCTTGTGTGATGATGGCTCGTGTGGTGATGGTTTGTGTGATGTTGGCTTGTGTGATGGTCTCGTATGGTGATGGATAGTGTGATAATGGCTCGTGTGATGATGGATCGTGTGATGATGGCTCATGTGGTGATGGCTTGTGTGATGATGGCTCGTGTGATGGTGGCTCCTGTGATGATAGCTTGTGTGATGATGGCTTGTGCGGTGATGGCTCATGCGATGATGGCTCGTGTGGTGATGGCTGTTGTTATGATGACCCGTATGGTGATGGCTCGTGTGGTGATGGCTCGTGTGGTGATGGCTCGCGTTATGATGGCTCGTGTGATGACAGCTCGTATTGTGATGGCTCGTGTGGTGATGACTTGTGTGATTGTTGCTTGTTTGATGGCCCGTGGGGTGATAGCTCGTGTGATGATGGATCGTGTAATGATGGCTCGTGTGACGACGGTTCGTTTGGTGATGGTTCGTATGATGATGGTTCGTGTGATGATGGTTCGTGTGATCATGACTCGCGTGATGATGGCTCGTGTGGTGGTGATGGGTGGTGTTATGATGGCTCGTGTGGTGATGACTCGTGTTATGAAGGCTCATGTGATGATTGCTCGTGTTGTGATGGCTCGTGTGGTGGTGACTCGGGCGATTATTGCTCAGTTGGTGATGGCTCGTGTGGTGATAGCTCGTGTGATAATGGTTCGTGTGATGATGTCTCGTGTGATAATGGCTCGTGTGGTGATGGCTTGTGTGATGATGGCTCGTTTGGTGTTAGTTTGTGTGATGATGGCTTGTGTGATGATGTCTTGTATGGTGATGGATAGTGTGATGATGGCACGTGTGATGATGGGTCGTATGATGATGGCTCATGTGGTGATGGCTTGTGTGATGATGGCTCGTGTGGTGATGGTTTGTGTGATGATGGCTTGTGTGATGGTCTCGTATGGTGATTAATAGTGTGAGATGGCTCGTGTGATGATGGCTCATGTGGTGATGACTTGTGTGATGATGGCTCGTGTGGTGATGGCTCGTGTGATGATGGCTTGTGTGATGATGGCTCGTGTGGTGATGGCTCATGGGATGATGGCTCGTGTGGTGATGGCTCGTGTGGTGATGGCTCGTGTGGTGATGGCTCGTGTTATGATGGCTCGTGTGATGATTACTCGTATTGTGATGGCTCGTGTGGTGATGACTTGTGTGATTATTGCTTGTTTGGTGATGGCGCGTGTGGTGATAGCTCGTGTGATGATGGCTCGTGTAATGATGGCTCGTGTGACGACGGTTCGTTTGGTGATGGATCGTATGATGATGGTTCGTGTAATGATGGCTCGTGTGATAATGGGTCGTGTGATAATGGGTCATGTGATGATGGCTTGTATGAAATGGTTGGTGTGGCGATGGCTCTTGTGAAGATGACTCGTGTGATGATGGTTTGTGTGGTGATGGTTCGTGTGATGATGGCTCGTGTAGAGATGACTTGTGTGATGACAGTTCGTGTGATGATGACTCGTGTGATAATGGCTCATATGGTCATGGCTCGTCTGATGGTTGTTCGTGTGATGGCTCGTTTGATGATGGCTGGTGTTATGATGGGGAGTGTGGTGATGGCTCGTATGATGATGGCTCGTGTGGCGATGGATCGTGTGGTGACGGCTCGTTTGGTAATGGGTCATTGGTGATGTCTCGCGTGATGATGGCGCTTGTGGTGATGGCTCGTGTGATTATTGCTCGTGTGGTGATGGCTCGTATGATGATGGCTTGTGTGATGATGGCTCGTGTGGTGATGGTTCACGTGATGATGGCTTGTGTGGTGATGGTTCGTGTGTTGATGGGTCGTGTGATGATGGATCGCGTGATGATGGCTCCTATGGTAATGACTCGCATGATGATGGCTAGTGTGATGATGGCTCTTGTGATGATGGCTCGTCTGATGATGGCTTGTTTGGTGATGGTTCGTGTGTTGATGGGTCATGTGATGATGGATCGTGTGATGATGGCTCCTATGGTTATGACTCGCATGATGATGGCTAGTGTGATGATGGCTCTTGTGATGATGGCTCGTCTGATGATGGCTTGTTTGGTGATGGTTCGTGTGTTGATGGGTCATGTGATGATGGATCGTGTGATGATGGCTCCTATGGTTATGACTCGCATGATGATGGCTAGTGTGATGATGGCTCTTGTGATGAAGGCCTCGTGTGATGATGGCTCGTGTGGTGATGGCTCGTGTGATGATGGTTCGTGTGATGTTGGCTAGTATGGTGATGGTTCGTGTGATTTAAGGCTCGTGTGATGATGGCTCGTGTGGTGATGGCTTGTGTGATGATGGCTCGTGTGGTGGAGATCGCTTGTGTTATGATGGTTCGTGTGGTGATGGTTTGTGTGATGATGGCTTGTGTGATGGTCTCGTATGGTGATGGATAGTGTGATGATGCCCCGTGTGATGATGGGTCGTGCGATGATGGCTCATGTGGTGATGGCTTGTGTGATGATAGCTTGTGTGGTGATGGTGCGTGTGATGATGGCTTGTGTAATGATGGCTCGAGTGGTGATGGCTCATGGGATGATGGCTCGTGTTGTGATGGCTGGTGTTATGAAGACCCGTGTGGTGATGGTTCGTGTGGTGATTACTCGTGTGGTGATGGCTCGTGTTATGATGGCTCGTGTGATAATTGCTTGTGTTTGGTGATGGCCCGTGTGGTGATAGCTCGTGTGATGATGGCTCTTGTAATGATGGTTCGTGTGACGAGGGTTCGTTTGGTGATGGTTCGTATGATGATGGTTCGTGTGATGATGGCTGGTGTTATGATGGCTGGTGTGATGATTACTCTTGTGATAATGGTTCGTGTGGTGATGACTCGTATGATGATGTCTCGTGTGGTGATGGCTCGTGAGGTGATGGTCCGTGTGATGATGGCTCGTGTGATGATGGCTCGTGTGATGATGGCTCGATGAATGATGGTTCGTGTGATAATGGCTCGTGTGATGATGGATCGATGAATGATGGCTCGTGTGATGATGGATCTTGTGGTAATGACTCGTGTGATGATGGACCGTGTGGTGATGGCTAGTTTGATGATGGCTCGTCTGATGATGGCTCATGTGGTGATGGCTCGCGTGATGATGGCTTGTGTGATGATGGCTCGTGTGGTGAGGGCTCGTGTGATGATGGCTCTTGTGGTGATGGCTCGTGTGATGATGGCTCGTGTAATGATGGCTCGTGTATTGATGGCTTGTGTGATGATGGCTCGTGTGGTGATGGCTGGTGTTATCATGGTTCGTGTGGTGGTGGCTCGATTGATGATGGCTCTTCTTATGATGGCTCGCGTTATGATGGCTGGTATGGTGATTGCTCGTGGGATGATGACTCATATGGTAATGGTTCGTGTCATGATGGCTCGTGTTATGATTGCTCGTGTGATGATGGCTTGTTTGATGATGGCTCGTGTGATGATTGCTCGAGTTGTGATGGTTCGTGTGGTGATGACTCGTGTGATTATTGCCTGTTTCGTGATTGCTCATGTGGTGATGGTTCGTGTGATAATGGCCCATGTAATGATGGCTCGCGATGATGTTTCGTTTAGTGATGGTTCGTGTGATGATGGCACGTGTGATGATGGCTTGTGTGATTATGGCTCGCGGGATGATATTTCGTTTGGTGGTGGATCGTGTGACGATTGCTCGGGTGATGATGTCTCTTTTGGTGATGGCTCGTGTGATGATAGCTCGTGTGACAATGGCTCATATGGTGATGTCTCGTGTGATGTTGGCTCGTGTGACGAAGGCTCATGTGATGTTGGCTGATGTTATGATGACGAGTGTGGTGATGGCTCGTGTGATGATGGCTCGTGTGGTGATGGCTCGTGTGTTGATGGCTCGTGTGGTGATGGCTCGTGTGATGATGGTTCGTGTGGTGATGGTTCGTATGTGATGGTTGGTGTTATGATGGCTCGTGTGATGATTACTCTTGTGGTAATGGCTCGTGTGGTGATGACTCGTATGATGATTGCTCGTGTGGTGATGGCTCGTGAGATGATGGTCCGTGTGGTGATGGCTCGTCTGATGATGGCTCGTTTGATGATGTCTCGATGAATGATGGTTCGTGTGATGATGGCTCGTGTGATGATGGCTCGATGGATGATGGTTCGTGTGATGATGGCTCGTGTGATGATGGCTCGATGGATGATGGCTCGTTTGATGATGTCTCGATGAATGATGGTTCGTGTGATGATGGCTCGTGTGATGATGGCTCGATGGATGATGGTTCGTGTGATGATGTCTCGTGTGGTGATGGCTCGTCTGATGATGGCTCGTTTGATGATGTCTCGATGAATGATGGTTCGTGTGATGATGGCTCGTGTGATGATGTCTCGATGAATGATGGCTCGTGTGATGATGGCTCGATGGATGATGGCTCGTGTGATGATGGATCTTGTGGTAATGACTCCCGTGATGATGGACCGTGTGGTGATGGCTAGTGTGATGATGGCTCGTCTGATGATGGGTCATATGGTGATGGCTCGCATGGTGATGGCTTGTGTGATGATGGCTCGTGTGGTGAGGGCTCGTGTGATGGCTCTTGTGGAGATGGCTCGTGTGATGATGGCTCGTGTGATGATGGCTCGTGTATTGATGGCTCGTGTGATGATGGCTCGTGTGATGATGGCTGGTGTTATTATGGTTCGTGTGGTGATGGCTTGTGTGGTGATGGCTCTTTTTATGATGGCTCGTGTGATGATTGCTCGTTTTGTGATGGCTCGTGTAGTGAGGACTCGTGAGATTATTGCTTGTTTAGTGGTTTCTTGTGTGGTGATGGCTTGTGTGTTGATAGCTCATGCAATGATATCTGGGAGTGGATCTGGCAGCGGATGGAACCATGGAAGCGGAAGTGGATCATAGGGTGGGGGAGGGGGCGAAAATTCTGGGAGCCTTGAAGAATGTGTGGAAGTCGAGAACATTATCTCGGAAAGCAAAAATGGGTATGTTTGAAGGAATATTGGTTCCAACAATGTTGTATGGTTGCGAGGCGTGGGCTATGGATAGAGTTGTGCGCAGGAGGATGGATGTGCTGGAAATGAGATGTTTGAGGACAATGTGTGGTGTGAGGTGGTTTGATCGAGTAAGTAACGTAAGGGTAAGAGAGATATGTGGAAATAAAAAGAGCGTGGTTGAGAGAGCAGAAGAGGGTGTTTTGAAATGGTTTGGGCACATGGAGAGAATGAGTGAGGAAAGAATGACCAAGAGGATATATGTGTCGGAGGTGGAGGGAACGAGGAGAAGTGGGAGACCAAATTGGAGGTGGAAAGATGGAGTGAAAAAGATTTTGTGTGATCGGGGCCTGAACATGCAGGAGGGTGAGAGGAGGGCAAGGAATAGAGTAAATTGGATCGATGTGGTATACCGGGGTTGACGTGCTGTCAGTGGATTGAATTAGGGCATGTGAAGCGTCTGGAGTAAACCATGGAAAGCTGTGTAGGTATGTATATTTGCGTGTGTGGACGTATGTATATACATGTGTATGGGGGTGGGTTCAGCCATTTCTTTCGTCTGTTTCCTTGCGATACCTCGCAAACGCGGGAGACAGCGACAAAGCAAAAAAAAAAAAAAAAAAAAAAAAATATATATATATATATATATATATATATATATATATATATATATATATATATATATATATATATATATATATATATATATATATATAAATATATATATATGTTGAATGTGTTTGATGTTACAGTGGCAGATATAGGGTGTTTTGGTCGAGGTGGTGTGCAAAGTGAGAGGGTTAGGGAAAATGATTTGGTAAACAGAGAAGAGGTAGTAAAAGCATTGCGGAATATGAATGTCGGCAAGGCAGCAGGTTTGGATGGTATTGCAGTGGAATTTATTAGAAAAGGGGGTGACTGGTTGATAAGGTTATTTAATGTATGTATGGTTCATGGTGAGGTGCCTGAGGATTGGCGGAATGCTTGCATAGTGCCATTGTACAATGGCAAAGGGGATAAGAGTGAGTGCTCAAATTACAGAGATATAAGTTTGTTGAGTATTCCTGGGAAATTATATGGGAGGGTATTGATTGAGAGGGTGAAGGCATGTACAGAGCATCAGATTGGGGAAGAGCAGTGTGGTTTCAGAAGTGGTAGAGGATGTGTGGATCAGGTGTGTGCTTTGATAAATGTATGTGACAAATACTTAGAAAAGCAAATGGATTTGTATGTAGCATTCATGGATCTGGAGAAGGCATATGGTAGAGTTGATAGAGCTTCTCTGTGGAAGGTACTTAGAATATATGGTGTGGGAGGCAAGTTGTCAGAAGCAGTGAAAAGTTTTTATCGGGGACGTAAGGCATGTGTACGTGTAGGGAGAGAGGAAAGTGATTGGTTCTCAGTGAATGTAGGTTTACGGCAGGGATGTGTGATGTCTCCATGGTTGTTTAATTCTTTTATGGATGGGGTTGTTAGGGAGGTGAATGCAAGAGTTTTGGAAAGAGGGGCAAGTATGAAGTCTGTTGTGGATGAGAGAGCTTGGGAAGTGAGTCAGTTGTTGTTCGCTGATGATACAGCGCTGGTGGCTGATTCATGTGAGAAACTGCAGAAGCTGGTGACTGAGTTTGATAAAGTGTGTGAAAGAAGAAAGTTAAGAGTAAACGTGAATAAGAGCAAGGTTATTAGATACAGTAGGGTTGAGGGTCAAGTCGATTTGGAGGTAGGTTTGAATTGAGGAAATCTGGAGGAAGTAAAGTGCTTTAGATATCTGGGAGTGGATATGGCAGCGGATGGAACCATGGAAGCGGAAGCGAATCATAGGGTGGGGGAGGGGGCGAAAATCCTGGGAGCCTTGAAGAATGTGTGGAAGTCGAGAACATTTTCTCGGAAAGCAAAAATGGGTATGTTTGAAGGAATAGTGGTTCCAACAATGTTTTATTGTTGCGAGGCGTGGGCTATGGATCGAGTTGTGCGCAGGAGGGTGGATGTGCTGGAAATGAGATGTTTGAGGACAATATGTTGTGTGAGGTGGTTTGATCGAGGAAGTAATGTAATGGTAAGAGAGATGTGTGGAAATTAAAAAGAGTGTGGTTGAGAGAGCATAAGAGGGTGTTTTGAAATGGTTTGGGTACATAGAGAGAATGAGTAGGGAAAGATTGACCAAGAGGATATATGTGTCTTAGGTGGAGGGAACGAGGAGAAGTGGGAGACCAAATTGGAGGTGGAAAGATGGAGTTAAAAAGATATTGAGTGATCGGGGCCTGAACATGCAGGAGGGTGAAAGGCGGGCAAGGAATAGCGTGAATTGGATCGATGTTGTATACCGGGGTCGACGTGCTGTCAGTGGATTGAATCAGGGCATGTGAAGCGTCTGGGGTAAACCATGGAAAGTTGTGTGGGGCCTGGATGTGGAAAGGGCGCTGTGGTTTCGGGCATTATTATTTTACAGCAAGAGACTGAGTGTGAACGAATGGGGCCTTTGTTGTCTTTTCCTAGCGCTACCTCGCACACATGAGGGGGGTGGGGGATGTTATTCCATGTGTGGCGAGGTGGCGATGGGAATGAATAAAGGCAGACAGTATGAATTATGTACATGTGTATATATGTATATGTCTGTGTGTGTATATATATATGTGTACATTGAGATGTTTAGGTATGTATATTTTCGTGTGTGGACGTGTATGTATATACATGTGTATGGGGGTAGGTTGGGCCATTTCTTTCGTCTGTTTCCTTGCGCTACCTCGCAAACGCGGGAGACAGCAAATAAGCAATATATATATATATATATATATATATATATATATATATATATATATATATATATATATATATATATATATATATATACATATATTCCCTCAAATCCCTGGGGATAGGGGATTAAGAATACTTCCCACGTATTCCCTGCGTGTCGTAGAAGGCGACTAAAAGGGGAGGGAGCGGGGGCTGGAAATCCTCCCCTCTCGTTTTTTTTTCTTTTTTAATTTTCCAAAAGAAGGAACAGAGTGGGGCAAGGTGAGGATATTCCAAAAAAGGCCCAGTCCTCTGTTCTTAACGCTACCTCGCTATCGCGGGAAATGGCGAATAGTTTAAAAGAAAGATATACATATATATATATATATATATATATATATATATATATATATATATATATATATATATATATATATATATATATATATATATATATATATATATATATATTTTTTTTTTTTTTTTTTTTTTTTTTTTTTTCATACTTTGTCGCTGTCTCCCGCGTTTGCGAGGTAGCGCAAGGAAACAGACGAAAGAAATGGCCCAACCCCCCCCCCCCATACACATGTACATACGTCCACACACGCAAATATACATACCTACACAGCTTTCCATGGTTTACTCCAGACGCTTCACATGCCTTGATTCAATCCACTGACAGCACGTCAACCCCTGTATACCACATCGCTCCAATTCACTCTATTCCTTGCCCTCCTTTCACCCTCCTGCATGTTCAGGCCCCGATCACACAAAATCTTTTTCACTCCATCTTTCCACCTCCAATTTGGTCTCCCTCTTCTCCTCGTTCCCTCCACCTCCGACACATATATCCTCTTGGTCAATCTTTCCTCACTCATTCTCTCCATGTGCCCAAACCATTTCAAAACACCCTCTTCTGCTCTCTCAACCACGCTCTTTTTATTTCCACACATCTCTGTTACCCTTACGTTACTTACTCGATCAAACCACCTCACACCACACATTGTCCTCAAACATCTCATTTCCAGCACATCCATCCTCCTGCGCACATCTCTATCCATAGCCCACGCCTCGCAACCATACAACATTGTTGGAACCACTATTCCTTCAAACATACCCATTTTTGCTTTCCGAGATAATGTTCTCGACTTCCACACATTTTTCAAGGCTCCCAAAATTTTCGCCCCCTCCCCCACCCTATGATCCACTTCCGCTTCCATGGTTCCATCCGCTGACAGATCCACTCCCAGATATCTAAAACACTTCACTTCCTCCAGTTTTTCTCCATTCAAACTCACCTCCCAATTGACTTGACCCTCACCCCTACTGTACCTAATAACCTTGCTCTTATTCACATTTACTCTTAACTTTCTTCTTCCACACACTTTACATATATATATGTGTGTGTGTGTGTGTGTGTGTGTGTGTGTGTGTGTGTGTGTTTTTCTTTTAATTTTCCAATAGAAGGAACAGAGAAGTGGGCTAGGTAATGATATTCCCTCAAAGGCTCAGTCCTGTGTTCTTAACGCTACCCCGCTATCGCGGGAAATGGCGAATAGTATGAAAAAATGAAGAATATATTGGAAAGGATCACAATTTTTGCGCGTGATCAAGATATTCCTGCGAGTTCACGGGGAAAATGAAACAAGTTATGTTCCCAAGTGCACTTTTGTGTAATAATCACATTAGCGGAGACACAAGAGAGAAATATAAAAGTCAGTTGATATACATCGAAGAGACGAAGCTAGAACGCTAGGACGGAGCCATCATCGTGTGATGATGGCTCGTGTTGTAGTGACTTGCGTGATGATGGCTCATATGGTGATGGCTAGTGTGATGATGGCTCGTGTAATGATGGCTCTTGTGGTGATGGCTCATGTTATGATGGCTCGTTTGGTGATTGCTCCTGTGATGATTGCTCGTGTTGTTATGGCTCGTTTGGTGATGACTCATGTGATCATTGCTCCTTTGGTGATAGCATGTGTGGTGATGGCTCGTGTGATGATGGCTCATGCAGTTATGGCTCGTGTGATGATGGTTTGTGTGATGATGGTTCGTGTGATGATGGCTCGTGTGATGATGGTTCGTGTGGTGATGGCTCTTGTGATGATGGCTCGTGCGATGATGGCTCTTGTGGTGATGGCTCGCGTGATGATGGTTCATGCGGTGATGGCTGGTGTTATGATGGCTTGTGTGATGATTACTCGTCTGGTAATTGCTCGCGTGGTGATGACTCGTATGATAATGTCTCCTGTGGTGATGGCTCGTGTGGTGATGATTCGTTTGGTGATGGCTCGTGTGATGATGGCTGGTGTTATGATGGGTCGTGTGGTGATGGCTCGTTTTTTGATGGCTCTTGTGGTGATGGCTCATGTTATGATGGCTCTTATGGTGATGGCTCGTGTGGTGATGACTTGTGTGATGATTGCTCGTTTGGTGATGGTTCGCATTGTGATAGCTCGTGTGATGATGGCTTTTGTGATGATGGCTCGTTTGGTGATGGTTCGTGTGATGATGGTTCGTGTGATGATGGTTCGTGTGGTGATGGCTCGTGTGATGATTGTTTGTGTGGTGAAGGCTCTTGTGATGATGGCTCACGTGATGATGGCTCGTATGATGATTTTTCGTTTGATGATTTTCGTTTGATGATGGCTCGTGTAATGATGGCTTATGTTATGATGGCTCGTGTGGTGATGGCTCGTGTTATGATGGCTCGTGTGGTGATGGCTTGTGTTATGATGGCTCGTTTAATCATTGCTCGTGTTCGTGTGGTGATGACTCGTGTGATGATTGCTCGTTTGGTGATGGCTCGTGTGGTGATAGCTCGTGTGATGATGGCTTGTGTGATGATGGCTCGTTTGGTGATGGTTCGTGTGATGATGGTTCGTGTAATGATGGCTCGTGTAATCACGGTTCCTGTGGTGATGGCTTGTGTGATGATAGCTCGTGTGGTGATGGCTCGTGTGGTGATGGCTCTTGTGATGATGGTCTGTGTGATGATGGCTACTGTGTTGATTGCTCGTGTGATGATGGCTCATGTGGTGATGGCTCTTGTGATGATGGCTCGTGTGATGATGGCTCGTGTGATGATGGCTCGTGGTAATATCACCTCTTACTACCACCACGTAGTTCTGCTAGACTCTTTATCTTACACTATGACCGTGTCATCACTCAAAACCACCAGAGGTAGCTTAAAGTTTAGTGCCTCACATGATCGATGCATAGCCTCTCTCCTTACAACCATCAAGAGATCTCAAACAACTAAATTCTGGTAATGTCGAAAACTTTTCGAAAGTATAATTTTTTGGCTACCAGCATACCCATAACCTCACATTTCGTTTTTTATTAAAACTACTTAACATCTGATAAATGTCTAAAGTACACTTAGAAATGCTTACAACTGTCGTATCCTAAACCATTCATCCTTTGCTCACTACTCCTGCCAGTTAGGATGTCTGTAACAAGGAAGGTCTAAGTGCTTAGAATGTCTCCCAGCGACCGACCGTTGGACCTGGACCTTAATTACTGACTTACCACGACAGGAGTTCTGCCTTGGACTGGGTCTGGTACCTGGCCAACGGGTGTTGGACATGGGCTCCGGTGGAGGAGGATCCGCCTTCTTCATGGCTCGCTACTACGGTGTCCACGTACACGGGGTCGACCTAAGCGGCAACATGTTCTGCCTGGCCCTCCAGAGGCAGGCCACACTGGAAGAGAAACTCAGGAAACGGGTAAGTTGTGGAGTTGTAACAACCTGTCACTCCAAATCCAATTGTAATGATTTAATGATGACAGGATTAGCCTGGTCTGTGAGATACAAGGAAGCCCAAAATAGTACATAAGGAGACTAGTAATGAACCCTGCTCCTGTGGCCTATCGCTGTAGCTATGTGGAAGATTTCTTATCATTATGTTGCATGACACCACACCTGGTTAATGAATGCTTCATTCAAAGCGAGGTAACGCCAGGAAAGGACAACAAAGGCCACATTCATTCACACTCAGTCTCTGGCTGTCATGTATTATGCACCGCAATCACACCTCCCTTTCCACATCCAGGCCCTACAAAATTTTTCATGGTTTACCCCAGAAGCTTCACATTCCCTGGTTCAATCCATTGACAGGATGTCCATCCCGGTATACCACATCGTTCCAATTCAACCTATTCCTTGCACACCTTTCACCCTCCTGCATGTTCAGGCCCCGATCGCTCAAAATCTCTCACTCCATTCTTTCACCTCCAATTTGGTCTCCCACTTCTCGTTCCCTCTACCTCTGACACATATATCCTTTTTCTCAATCTTTCCTAATTTATTCTCTCTATTTCAATACACCCTCTTCTGCTGTCTCAACCACACTCTTCATTGCCGCACATTTCTCTTACCCTTTCATTACTTACTCGATCAAACCACCTCACACCACATATTGTCCTCAACCATTTCATTTCCAACACATCCACCCTCCTCCGCACAATCCTATCTATAGCCCACGCCTCGCAACCATATTACATCGTTGGAACTACTGTCCCTTCAAAAATACCCATTTTTGCTCTCCCGAGACTACGTTCTGACCTTCCACACATTCTTCAACGCTCCCAGAACCTTCGCTTCCTCCCCCGCCCTGTGACTCACTTCCGCCTCCATAGCTCCATCCGCTACTAAACTCACTCCCAGATATCTAAAACACTCTCTTCCTACAGCTTTTCTCCATTCAAACTTACCTCTCAACTGACTTGTCCCTCAACCCTACTGAACCGAATAACCTTGCTCTTATTTACATTTACTCTCAGCTTTCTTCTTTCACACACTTTACCAAACGTAGTCACCAGCTTCTGCTGTTTCTAACCCGAATCAACCACCAGCGCTATAACATCAGCAAACAACGACTGACTCACTTCCCAAGCCCTCTCATCGACAGCAGACTGCATACTTGCCCCTCTCTCCAAAACTCTTGCATTCACCTCCCTAAAACCCCCATCCATAAACAAATTTAACAACCATAGAGACATCACGCACCCCCGCCGCAAACCGACATTCACTGAGAACCAATCACTTTCCTCTCTTCCTACTCATACACATGCCTTGCATCCTTAATAAAAACTTTTCACTGCTTTTAGCATACACTCAATAACTTCCACAGAGCATCTCTATCAACTCTACCGTATGCCTTCTCCAGATCCATAAATGCTACATACAAATTCATTTGCTTTTTCTAAGTATTTCTCACATGCATTTTTAAAGCAAACGCCTGATCGACGCATCCTTTACCACTTCTGAAACCACACTGCTCTTCCCCAGTTTGATTCTCTGTACATGCCTTGACCCTCTCGATCAATGCCCTCCCATATAATTTCCCAGAAATACTCAACAAACTTGTACCTCTGTAATTTGAACACTCACCTTTATCTCCTTTGTCATTGTACAAAGGCACTATGCATGCTTTCCGGCAATTCTCAGGCACTTCACCATGAACCATACATACATAGACTATTCTCATCAACCAGTCTGTAACACAATCACCCCCCTTTTTTGATAAATTCCACTCCAATACCATCCAAACCCGCCGCCTTGCAGGCTTTCATCTTCCATAAAGCTTTCATTACCTCTTCTCTGTTTGCCAAACCATTCTTCCTGACTCTCTCACTTCGCACACCACCTCGACCAAAACACCCTATATCTACCACTCTATCATCAAACACATTCAACAAACCTTCAGAATACTCCCTCCATCTCCTCACATCACCACTACTTGTTATTATCTCCCTATTACCCTCCTTCACCGATGTTCCCACTTGTTCTCTTGTCTTACACACTTTATTTACCTCCTTCCAAAACATGTTTTTCTCTCTAAAATCTACTGATACTCTCTCACCCTATCTCTCATTTGCCTTCTTTTTCACCTCCTGCACCTTTCTCTTGACCTCCTGCCTCTTTCTTTCATACATACTATTTCCTTGCAAAAATCGTCCAAATGCCTCTCTCTTCTCTTTCACTTAAAAATCTTACTTCTTCATCCCACCACTCACTACTATTTCTAATCTGCCTACCTCCCACGCCTCTCATGCCACATGCATCTTTTGCGCAAGCCATTACTGCTTCCAAAGATGCATCCCATTCGTCTCATTTCATGATATACAAGATACAGATCATTGGACAAACGTTTCTTCTTGAGTGAGGCGAAGTACTTTATCTTGAACATATGGAGTAAATAACCATTTATAGGTGTTTGATGCGGTATTTATAAACACACTTCAGAAAAGACTTCATTAAATACTTCGCTTCAGGTCCAGGACTAACTCCCTGAGCCTCGTTGGTAAGATCAAGAATTTGCAGGTTTTCGTCTTTGAATCCTCTGTACGTCTTTTGACTTTTACCTAACTAGTCTGTGAGTTCCTCATATCTTCGGCTGCTACAACCTCCCTCGAAAGTAACCAATGATCCATTGCTGTTTGAATTCCTTTGTTTTCCTATTTATTACTATCATTATCTAGCTATTTTGCATTGTTGCACTGTATCAGTATTTCTGTTATAATTTCATCGCACCTTTGTAATTGTTCCAATATGTCGTCAATGTTGTTCTACTGTATCACTCTTATTGTTCCAGTGTATCATATCTTGGTGCCGCTATATTGTAATATTGGTCCAGGATATCATATATTGTTACCGCTATACTGCAATATTGGTCCAGTATATCATGGTACCACTATATTGTAATATTGGTCCAGGATATCATATATTGTTACCGCTATACTGCAATATTGGTCCAGTATATCATATCTTGGTACCGCTATATTGTAATATTGGTCCAGGATATCATATATTGGTACCGCTATACTGCAATATTGGTCCAGTATATCATGGTACCACTATATTGTAATATTGGTCCAGGATATCATATATTGTTACCGCTATACTGCAATATTGGTCCAGTATATCATATCTTGGTACCGCTATATTGTAATATTGGTCAAGTATATCATATCTTGGTACCGCTATATTGTAATATTGGTCACGTATATCATATCTTGGTACCGCTATATTGCAATATTGGTCCAGTATATCATATCTTGGTACCGCTATATTGTAATATTGGTCCAGTGTATCATATCTTGGTACCGCTATATTGCAATATTGGTCCAGTGTATCATATCTTGGTACCGCTATATTGTAATATTGGTCCAGTGTATCATATCTTGGTACCGCTATATTGCAATATTGGTCCAGTATATCATATCTTGGTACCGCTATATTGTAATATTGGTCCAGTGTATCATATCTTGGTACCGCTATATTGCAATATTGGTCCAGTGTATCATATCTTGGTACCGCTATATTGTAATATTGGTCCAGTGTATCATATCTTGGTACCGCTATATTGCAATATTGGTCCAGTATATCATATCTTGGTACCGCTATATTGTAATATTGGTCCAGTGTATCATATCTTGGTACCGCTATATTGCAATATTGGTCCAGTGTATCATATCTTGGTACCGCTATATTGTAATATTGGTCCAGTATATCATATCTTGGTACCGCTATATTGTAATATTGGTCCAGTATATCATATCTTGGTACCGCTATATTGTAATATTGGTCCAGTGTATCATATCTTGGTACCGCTATATTGTAATATTGGTCCAGTGTATCATATCTTGGTACCGCTATATTGCAATATTGGTCCAGTATATCATATCTTGGTACCGCTATATTGTAATATTGGTCCAGTGTATCATATCTTGGTACCGCTATATTGTAATATTGGTCCAGTGTATCATATCTTGGTACCGCTATATTGCAATATTGGTCCAGTATATCATATCTTGGTACCGCTATATTGTAATATTGGTCCAGTGTATCATATCTTGGTACCGCTATATTGCAATATTGGTCCAGTATATCATATCTTGGTACCGCTATATTGTAATATTGGTCCAGTATATCATATCTTGGTACCGCTATATTGTAATATTGGTCCAGTATATCATATATTGGTACCGCTATATTGTAATATTGGTCCAGTGTATCATATCTTGGTACCGCTATATTGCAATATTGGTCCAGTATATCATATCTTGGTACCGCTATATTGTAATATTGGTCAAGTGTATCATATCTTGGTACCGCTATATTGTAATATTGGTCCAGTACATCATATCTTGGTACCGCTATATTGTAATATTGGTCCAGTGTATCATATCTTGGTACCGCTATATTGCAATATTGGTCCAGTATATCATATCTTGGTACCGCTATATTGTAATATTGGTCCAGTACATCATATCTTGTTGCCGCTATATTGTAATATTGGTCCAGTATATCATATCTTGGTACCGCTATATTGTAATATTGGTCCAGTACATCATATCTTGGTACCGCTATATTGTAATATTGGTCCAGTGTATCATATCTTGGTACCGCTATATTGTAATATTGGTCCAGTATATCATATCTTGGTACCGCTATATTGTAATATTGGTCCAGTACATCATATCTTGGTACCGCTATATTGTAATATTGGTCCAGTATATCATATCTTGGTACCGCTATATTGTAATATTGGTCCAGTATATCATATCTTGGTACCGCTATATTGTAATATTGGTCCAGTACATCATATCTTGGTACCGCTATATTGTAATATTGGTCCAGTGTATCATATCTTGGTACCGCTATATTGCAATATTGGTCCAGTGTATCATATCTTGGTACCGCTATATTGTAATATTGGTCCAGTGTATCATATCTTGGCACCGCTATATTGCAATATTGGTCCAGTATATCATATCTTGGTACCGCTATATTGTAATATTGGTCCAGTGTATCATATCTTGGTACCGCTATATTGTAATATTGGTCCAGTGTATCATATCTTGGCACCGCTATATTGTAATATTGGTCCAGTGTATCATATCTTGGTACCGCTATATTGTAATATTGGTCCAGTGTATCATATCTTGGCACCGCTATATTGTAATATTGGTCCAGTATATCATATCTTGGTACCGCTATATTGTAATATTGGTCCAGTGTATCAGTATCATTATCTCAATGCATCATATCATGGTTCCGATATGTCATAAACAGTGTTCCAGTATGTCGATATTATTTGTCCAATGTGTCGTTAACACTGTGTCACTATATCACTGAATATGTTCTTGTGTATCACTATCACTCACTTTCAGAATATCACTATAATTGTGCCAGTGTATCACCCTCACTATCACTGTAACACTATCATTGTTCCCCTGTGGTATCATTATCATTGTTTCACTGCATCACATCTATTGCACCACTGAATCACCATTATCGTTTTGCAGTGTATCACTGCGTCATTACAGTCTTATTCCACTTCATATTTTCGTCACTGCAACAAGGTCATCGCGTTCTCATGTCACCTCGCCTTTGTCATCATGCTACAGGTTCAGTTCGAGATGATGAACATCCTGGAGGCAGACTACCCAGCCGGCTCCTTCGATGTTATCTACAGTAGAAACGCTATACTCCACATCCCCCAGAAAGCCGAGCTCTTCCGTAAAATTAAGGTACGTTAGACTCCCTTGTAGACGACAATACTGCATCCACACAACCTCGTATGAGAAAACGTCACACCAATATAAGATCTAAGCCTCGTAGATAACAGCATTACATCTAAACCCTCGTAGATAACAGCACTACATCCACACAAGATCTGCACCCTTGTAGATGATAAGATCACATCCACACAAGATCTAAACCCTTGTAGATAACAAGAACTATCATCTTCACGAGGTCTGAGCAAGTTTAGTACACAAAATGTATTTTCTTGTGATTCTTTCTATATCACCTGATACTGAGTACGGAGGATGAAGATCATTATGAACAAAGTAACAAACAATGGAAAACAGTTGATAGTTCAACTTTCGATTTTATTTCTTTAATACAATAGCGATGAAATTAACATTGATATTAGTTCGCATGTAGGTTAGTTACATTTGGCTCACTTGCAATGGAATGCTTATTAAGAAATGATGTGAGGTCGTATCCAGTTATGTTAACTAAATCATCATCTGTAACATTTCAAAATTTCGTAGTGCAGGAGGTAACCATATGCCATATATCCAGCTTATGTCATTGTTATAACAACATTGGTTACAAAGAAACCATGAAAGTTCACAACATTTGCTAGTCTTTCTCTCACAAGTGTCTGACATTTGTTCGAGAATCATGGATGTAGGAGGCAGAGTTTGCATTTCAGAGAGTAATTATGAAGCAGACTCCTGGAGGACGTCACAACGACAAAGATTTTGATAAGAGGAGACTGTGCCTGAAGCTGCTGGTATCTTACTCTCAGTCATGTGCAAGTGCTTCAGTAAGACCTGTGATCTTTCCTGGGTTGGCGATTGTACATACCACACTGTACCCCCGCCCTCTCCAGGGCCGGCGCGGTGCCTCCCACAACCCTGGCCTTCGCCAGAGTAAGAGAGGTATCTCTCATAACCCCAGACCTGGCCAGGGTATGGATGGTGCCTCCTACAATCCTGGCCTTCGCTAGAGTAAGAGAGGTACCTCTCACAACCCCAGACCTGGCCAGGGTATGGATGGTGCCTCCTACAACCCTGGCCTTCGCTAGAGTAAGAGAGGTACCTCTCACAACCCCAGACCTAGCCTGGGTATGGATGGTGCCTCCCACAACCCTGGCCTTCGCTAGAGTAAGAGAGGTACCTCTCACAACCCCAGACCTGGCCAGGGTATGGATGGTGCCTCCTACAACCCTGGCCTTCGCTAGAGTAAGAGAGGTACCTCTCACAACCCCAGACCTAGCCTGGGTATGGATGGTGCCTCCCACAACCCTGGCCTTCGCTAGAGTAAGAGAGGTACCTCTCACAACCCCAGACCTGGCCAGGGTATGGATGGTGCCTCCTACAACCCTGGCCTTCGCTAGAGTAAGAGAGGTACCTCTCACAACCCCAGACCTAGCCAGGGTATGGATGGTGCCTCCTACGACCCTGGCCTCTCCATAGTAAGAGAGGTACCTCTCATAACCCCAGATCTCTCCTACGTAGTGGCGGTGCCTCCTGCATTCCCGGGGTTCTACAGGAGAGGGAAGGTACCTCCGATAACTTCGGCTTTGTCCACAGTAGGGATACTACCTCCTATAATCAGGTCTTCTCCGTTATAAGTATCACCCCCCCCCAAACACACACACACACACACACACACACACACACACACACACACACACACATACACACACACATACACACACCTTAACAAAGCTTACCTGCCGGGTGACAGGTCGGGCTGAAGTTCTTGCAATTATGACATTGCTAATGAGCTAATATCAACATCAAAGTGGGTTAATGAAGGTGAAATCAAAATGACATAGATTCATCCATAACCATCATCTGTGAGGAACATGTTTCCTGGTGCTGCAGGTCTGGTTGAAGCCGGGAGGAACTCTCTTCATCACCGACTACTGCAGAGGAACTGCTCCTCCCTCACAGGAAATGCTGGACTTCTATAAAAAAGCATGTAAGTGACTTTATTGCCTTTTTGCAAATGTTGGTTGTGGCAGGCAATATCTTTTCTGTATGTCAATGTGTGTGTTTAGATAGCTTGCTGTAGGTTTGTGTGTGTGTGTGTGTGTGTGTGTGTGTGTGTGTGTGTGTGTGTGTGTGTGTGTGTGTGTGTTTCTGTGTGTGTGTGTGTGTGTGTGTGTGATTAAATCTGTACATCAGAAGGAGAGTTGTATAATCGTAAGGTTCCATCTCTGATGCTTTCTATATGAACACCATCTCCTTGCTGAGACCATTCGAACAGTCTCACTGATCATGGCCTCAGGTCAGTGTGGTCCTGCGTCGCGAGGAGAGCTGTTTACTCCCAGCGTCATCCACTTCATTAAGGCACTTATGAGCTTGACGTCAGCTGACCCTCTCACAGCTGAGTAGCTTTCAACTTTCCCTAGATCATACCTTGTAATTCAGGCGACATCTTGGTTGCTCTTCACTGGACCTTCTCAATTATGTTTTGTGATTTTTTAGATGCGGTGACGTGACCTGTGAGAGGCATTATCCACTTTCGGGCTTTATTGTCCACATCTGACCAAACATATGTTTATCCGAATATTTAAATGTGATACAAGTATTTACCAAAAGACAATTTACTTCTTTCATTTTCGCTTGATGTGGAATCCTTGCGATAGATTAGGTACAAGGTCAATCCCTAGATCTTTTTAACCCATCGATTCCCGTAGTTTATTTCCCACTAAGTAATATGTACACTAGGGTCTTCCTTGGCAGAGTCCAATCTACAGTACCTTGCCCTTACGTATATGGATTGAGTCTCATCAGCCATTTGACGGATCAACTTTGAAGTTTGTCCAAGTTCCCCTTGTAACCTGATGCAGGCGATTTCTTTATTTCTCTCATGACCTTGACAAGTCATTCACCTTCACCATGAATATCAGAGGGCCCAGAACTGAGCCTTACAGGACTCCAGCCCATTTTTAGAATGTATTCTTGTCTGTCTTTTTGTTTCCCTTTTGTTCTCGAAAAACTGTACATTGTCTCCGTCATAAATCTGATTTGAATTAATGGTTGTAATCAAATCACCCCTGACTTTTCTCTCCTCGCAGGTGGGTAGATTTAAGGCCTCTAGCCCCTCTCTGTAGATCAGCTTTCTTTATAGTTTGTTTTCCTCTTGACTTTCTCTATTAGTTCTCTGTGCTTCTCTCGGTGAGGTGACCAAACTTGAGAAGCATAATCTAGTTTTGACCTTGTGTAAGATGTGAACAGCCTGCTGAATATTTCCTCATCCATTAATCTGATTACAATTGTACCATTTTCTAACAGTCAGTTGGTCAGGTACGACTCCCAGTTCTTACTCATGCATTGATTCCTGTATCTTATATCTTGCTTGAGAATATGAATGACTTACTTTTACTTGGGGTGGACTTCATCAATCATGCATCAGAACATCTACTGAGTCTATTAATCATGCAATCATCCACACTTTTCACTTCCCCAGTGACCTTTGCATCATCTGAAAACATGATCAGGATTGAGTCTATGCTTATTGGCAAGTCACTCTCCAAGATCAAGAAGACTCATGATCCCAGAACTAAACCCTGCGGTATCTCACTTGTGACTTCAACCCCTTTTGAAACGGCTCCTCTGACATGCACCCTTTGTTCTCTTCCTTTTTGATAAATCTTTCATTCACCGAAGGACTCTTCTCATTCCTGCTCGGTCATCCAGCTTCTTACTAAGCCTCCCATGTGGCTCAGCGTCAAATGCTTCCTGCCAGTCCAGATACAAGCAATTGATCCGACCTTCTCCTTCCTCTCTACGTAGTTCACTCTTGTAGAAATCTGAGTGTTTTGTTTCACACGTCCTCCTCTCCTTGACACGGTGCTGTCTCTCTCCCGGGGGATTTCTCCTTTACAGAAAGTCATCCATTGACTTTCTGATTATCTTTACCAGAACCTTGAAGACCACATTCGTCAGGAAGATTGGTCTGTAGTTCAGTGCCTCTTCCCTGTTTCCTTTCTTATAATTGGGTGTGATATTTGCCCTTTTCCACTCTCTTGGCACCTTGCCTTCCTCCAGTGACATCTGATGGATAAGCACAAACGATTAAAATTCCATCAGAACCATGAGCCATGTTTGGGTAAAGATCCTCGTCTTTACTAAATATCTAAATGCTTTCTCGCCGTTCCCTCTCACTGGTGTTGGGGCTATAGTGTCTTTCACCGTGAGAATATTTATGAACTTGATTGTCAGCGAGTGTTTGTAAGTGTGTCTGTGTGTCTGTGAGTCTGTGTTACCATCGTAATTTATACATAAGAAATATAGAATCGGTCTAATATATAAAACTTTATACCACAGTTCTGTAGGTTGCACGGATTTGTCCGTTTTACGTCAGTCAGCAAACACGTCATGAAGATAGTGTTATACTAAACAATATGTACAACATTATGTCATTCATTCCTGGATTATATGACTGTGTTCACGAGTCATCGTCTCCAGCCATGAACTTGGTGACGGTGGACGAGTACGGCGAGCTGCTACGGTCAGCGGGGTTCACGGAGGTGGTGGCGGAAGACCGTGGTCAACAGTTCCACCAGATCACGAAGGCAGAGCTCCACGCCTTCCGCACGAGGAGGCTGGCTTTCCTGCAGGAGTACCCACAGGAGGATTTCGATCACCTGCTGAACATATTCAGTCTGAAGGTGGGATATGAGCGAAAAGAGGAAGGGAAAAGGGGAAAAATAGAGCGAAAGAGAAGAAAAGATGAAGAAGGGGAGAGAGGAAGGACAAGAAGGAGGAAAAGACAAGGAAAAGGACAGGTGAAGAGGAAAAAAGGGAAAAAAAGAATGTGGAGTGAGGGGAGAGTAGACGTAGGAAAACGTGAAAAGAAATGGAAAGGTAAGTGAAGCTGAGAGAGTACTGGGGGACCAGAGAGAGAGAGAGAGAGAGAGAGAGAGAGAGAGAGAGAGAGAGAGAGAGAGAGAGAGAGAGAGAGAGAGAGAGAGAGAGAGAGAGAGAAGACCACCTATCCAGTGGGTCCTCATCACAGCCTTTCTCTATCTCTAGTTCCTCCTTCCTCACACATTATTATCAACTGTGTTAATTCCTCAGTTTAGTACTGACTTCCTATACATTCCTGATCCATCATCTGCTTGCCCTACTTCAGCAAGTCTCTTGATTCCATACACTGGAGTAGGGGATGTCATTGACAACTGCCTGTGCCAAGCACAGTCTTGGTGGTTCTTTACGCAATCTTCGTGTGTGATTGCTTGTTACCTCTTCATAATTACCTATTTGCATTGTACAGGGAGAGAATTTTACGCTCTTGGAGCCTCGTAATCTAAACATACTCCACTGTCATACAACCTTTAAATCTATGCATAATTCTGCATTAGTCGTGTGTCCAGACGTTTCCATTAATCCCCCATTTTTGTAATATCAAAACATATCTACATTGTTTATTATAACGCGCTCTGCTGAATATCATGTTAAGTTGTCTAGATGATCTATCCATACATCCCTAATGGAACTGTTCACTGTCCCCACAATCATTATATTAAAATCTTTAAGATTGTAGGCATAAGATTGTAGGCATTTTAAGGTTTTAAGCAGGTCACACCTCACTCTTCTCTCTTCCAAGGTGGGCAGATTCAAACTCTAGTCTCTCCCTGTAATTCGTTCTCATCATTCTGGTACCATCTTTGATGCCCTCCTCTTCCTTATTAGCTCGTTGTATCGCTTTAAGCGCCATGACCAAATGAGAAGCTTATTCTAGTTTTGTTCGTGTGTAAGATATAATCAGCTTGATGAATATTTCCTTATCCATATACTTGAATGTAACTCTTATATTTACAAGCAGACAGTGTGCCTCCTTAACCATCTTCCTAACATAGGGTTCAGGCAACCGGTAAGAGACGATTTCACCCCTCAAGTCCCTCTCACAAACAGAATCCTTAAGTTAATTCCCGCTAGATTATAATCACATTGAGATCTTCTTTCACTTCATCTTATTCTCATTAATTTATATTTACTCGGGCTGAATTTCATCAACCATGTACCAGACCAACTTTGATGTCTGTGTAAGCCTTCTTATAAGCTAACACAATCCTACTCACTTTTACCTCCCTTATTACATCATCTGCAAACATTCAGTTAAGATTTCATACGTTTAGGAAAGTCTTTTACTAATATGTAGAGGAAAAATGATTCCAAAGCAGGACTCTGTGGCACTCTGCTGGTCACCTCGATCCCATTTGGAGGAGATTTCAGCATGCGTCCTTCGCTCCCTTCCACTGAGAGAAGTTTATGTCAGCGAGGGAGTTTCCCCGTGTTCGTGCTTAGTATTCTATATTCTTGATCAGTTTCCAGTGTGGTAACGTGTCAAATGCTTTATGACAGTCAAAAGACAAATGATCCTAACCTTCACTGACATTAAGATTATAATTTTTTGTATATATATATATATATATATATATATATATATATATATATATATATTCTTTTTTTTTCTTTTAAACTATCTGCCATTTCCCGCATTAGCAAGGTAGCGTTAAGAACAGAGGACTGGGCCTTTGCGGAATATCCTCACCTGACCCACTCTGTTCCTTCTCTTTTGGAAAATTAGAAAAGAAAAAAAAAAAACGAGAGGGTAGGATTTCCAGCCTCCCGCTCCCTCATATATATACATACAATATATATATACATATATATATATATATATATATATATATATATATATATATATATATATATATATATATATATAAGTATTTTTTTTTTTTTTTTTTTTTTTTGCTTTGGCGCAAGGAAACAGACGAAAGAAATGGCCCAACCCACCCCCATACACATGTATATACATACGTCCACACACGCAAATATACACACCTACACAGCTTTCCATGGTTCACCCCAGACGCCTCACATGCCTTGATTCAATCCACTGACAGCACGTCAACCCCGGTATACCACATCGCTCCAATTCACTCTATTCCTTGCCCTCCTTTCACCCTCCTGCATGTTCAGGCCCCGATCACACAAAATCTTTTTCACTCCATCTTTCCACCTCCAATTTGGTCTCCCTCTTCTCCTCGTTCCCTCCACCTCCGACACATATATTCTCTTGGTCAATCTTTCCTCACTCATTCTCTCCATGTGCCCGAACCATTTCAAAACACCCTCTTCTGCTCTCTCAACCACGCTCTTTTTATTTCCACACATCTCTCTTACCCTTACGTTACTTACTCGATCAAACCACCTCACTCCACATATTGTCCTCAAACATCTCATTTCCAGCACATCCATCCTCCTGCGCACAACTCTATCCATAGCCCACATCTCGCAACCATACAACATTGTTGGAACCACTATTCCTTCAAACATACCCAATTTTGCTTTCCGAGATAATGTTCTCGACTTCCACACATTCTTCAAGGCTCCCAGAATTTTCGCCCCCTCCCCCACCCTATGATCCACTTCCGCTTCCATGGTTCCATCCGCTGCCAGATCCACTCCCAGATATCTAAAACACTTCACTTCCTCCAGTTTTTCTCCATTCAAACTCACCTCCCAATTGACTTGACCCTCAACCCTACTGTACCTAATAACCTTGCTCTTATTCACATTTACTTATATATATATATATATATATATAAGTAAGTAGAAGAGATGGCCAGAGAGCGTTATTGGATTACGTGTTAATTGACAGGCGTGCGAAAGAGAGACTTTTGGATGTTAATGTGCTGAGAGGTGCAACTGGAGGGATGTCTGATCATTATCTTGTGGAGGCTAAGGTGAAGATTTGTATGGGTTTTCAGAAAAAAAGAGTGAATGTTGGGGTGAAGAGGGTGGTGAGAGTAAGTGAGCTTGGGAAGGAGACTTGTGTGAGGAAGTACCAGGAGAGATTGAGTACAGAATGGAAAAAGGTGAGAACAATGGAAGTAAGGGGAGTGGGGGAGGAATGGGATGTATTTAGGGAATCAGTGATGGATTGCGCAAAAGATGCTTGTGGCATGAGAAGAGTGGGAGGTGGGTTGATTAGAAAGGGTAGTGAGTGGTGGGATGAAGAAGTAAGAGTATTAGTGAAAGAGAAGAGAGAGGCATTTGGACGATTCTTGCAGGGAAAAAATGCAGTTGAGTGGGAGACGTATAAAAGAAAGAGACAGGAGTTCAAGAGAAAGGTGCAAGAGGTGAAAAAAAGGGCAAATGAGAGTTGGGGTGAGAGAGTATCATTAAATTTTAGGGAGAATAAAAAGATGTTCTGGAAGGAGGTAAATAAAGTGCGTAAGACAAGGGAGCAAATGGGAACTTCAGTGAAGGGCGCAAATGGGGAGGTGATAACAAGTAGTGGTGATGTGAGAAGGAGATGGAGTGAGTATTTTGAAGGTTTGTTGAATGTGTTTGATGATAGAGTGGCAGATATAGGGTGTTTTGGTCGAGGTGGTGTGAAAAGTGAGAGGGTTAGGGAAAATGATTTGGTAAACAGAGAAGAGGTAGTAAAAGCTTTGCGGAAGATGAAAGCCGGCAAGGCAGCAGGTTTGGATGGTATTGTAGTGGGAATTATTAAAAAAGGGGGTGACTGTATTGTTGACTGGTTGGTAAGGCTATTTAATGTATGTATGACTCACGGTGAGGTGCCTGAGGATTGGCGGAATGCGTGCATAGTGCCATTGTACAAAGGCAAAGGGGATAAGAGTGAGTACTCAAATTACAGAGGTATAAGTTTGTTGAGTATTCCTGGTAAATTATATGGGAGGGTATTGATTGAGAGGGTGAAGGCATGTACAGAGCATCAGATTGGGGAAGAGCAGTGTGGTTTCAGAAGTGGTAGAGGATGTGTGGATCAGGTGTTTGCTTTGAAGAATGTATGTGAGAAATACTTAGAAAAGCAAATGGATTTGTATGTAGCATTTATGGATCTGGAGAAGGCATATGATAGAGTTGATAGAGATGCTCTGTGGAAGGTATTAAGAATATATGGTGTGGGAGGCAAGTTGTTAGAAGCAGTGAAAAGTTTTTATCGAGGATGTAAGGCATGTGTACGTGTAGGAAGAGAGGAAAGTGATTGGTTCTCAGTGAATGTAGGTTTGCGGCAGGGGTGTGTGATGTCTCCATGGTTGTTTAATTTGTTTATGGATGGGGTTGTTAGGGAGGTGAATGCAAGAGTTTTGGAAAGAGGGGCAAGTATGAAGTCTGTTGGGGATGAGAGAGCTTGGGAAGTGAGTCAGTTGTTGTTCGCTGATGATACAGCGCTGGTGGCTGATTCATGTGAGAAACTGCAGAAGCTGGTGACTGAGTTTGGTAAAGTGTGTGAAAGAAGAAAGTTAAGAGTAAATGTGAATAAGAGCAAGGTTATTAGGTACAGTAGGGTTGAGGGTCAAGTCAATTGGGAGGTGAGTTTGAATGGAGAAAAACTGGAGGAAGTGAAGTGTTTTAGATATCTGGGAGTGGATCTGGCAGCGGATGGAACCATGGATGCGGAGGTGGATCATAGGGTGGGGGAGGGGGCGAAAATTCTGGGTGCCTTGAAGAATGTGTGGAAGTCGAGAACATTATCTCGGAAAGCAAAAATGGGTATGTTTGAAGGAATAGTGGTTCCAACAATGTTGTATGGTTGCGAGGCGTGGGCTATGGATAGAGTTGTGCGCAGGAGGATGGATGTGCTGGAAATGAGATGTTTGAGGACAATGTGTGGTGTGAGGTGGTTTGATCGAGTAAGTAACGTAAGGGTAAGAGAGATGTGTGGAAATACAAAGAGCGTGGTTGAGAGAGCAGAAGAGGGTGTTTTGAAATGGTTTTTCAAATGGTTTGGCCACATGAGAGAATGAGTGAGGAAAGATTGACCAAGAGGATATATGTGTCAGAGGTGGAGGGAACGAGGAGAAGTGGGAGACCAAATTGGAAGTGGAAAGATGGAGTGAAAAAGATTTTGAGTGATCGGTGCCTGAACATGCAGGAGGGTGAAAGGCGTGCAAGGAATAGAGTGAATTGGAACGATATGGTATACCGGGGTCGACGTGCCGTCAATGGATTGAACCAGGGCATATAAAGCGTCTGGGGTAAACCATGGAGAGTTGTGTGGGGCCTGGATGTGGAAAGGGAGCTGTGGTTTCGGTGCATTATTACATTACAGCTAGAGACTGAGTGTGAACGAATGTGGCCTTTGGTGTCTTTTCCTAGCGCTACCCCTCACACATGAGGGGGGAGGGGGTTGTTATTTCATGTGTGGCGAGGTGGCGATGGGAACAAATAAAGGCAGACAGTATGAATTATGTACATGTGTATATATGTATATGTCTGTGTGTGTATATATATGTGTACATTGAGATGAATAAGTATGTATATTTGCGTGTGTGGACGTGTATGTATATACATATGTATGTGGGCGGGTTGAGCCATTCTTTCGTCTGTTTCCTTGCGCTACCTCGCTAACGCGGGAGACAGCGACAAAGCAAAATAAAATAAATAATAAATAAATAGATAGATAATAGACATATATATATATATATATATATATATATATATATATATATATATATATATATATATATATATATATATATATATATATATATATATATATATATATGTATATATATATATATATATATATATATATATATACATATATATATATATATATATATATATATATATATATATATATATACGTATATATATCCTGGCTGATGGAGCTTTGTATGTTTTATGAAGGTGCGCGTTCATATACACTTTATTCGTATTCATATAACTCCGCGTTGTACAGTCAGGTTCGGTAAAACGCTTTCAGCTGGCTATGTGTTCTGTTCGGAAACAACCGATAGACCCCGTTGCTCACCATAGTGAGACGAAGGGTATTCGTGTACTTAGTATTTCGAATAATTGTTTCCTACAAATACAGTCCCTTAGCCTAGCGGCTAGCATGCCTGCCTCTTGCACAAGGGGTCCCAGGTTCGATCCTGGCTGATGGAGCTTTGTATGTTCTGTGAAGGTGCGCGTTCATATACACTTTATTCGTATATATATATATATATATATTCATTTTTTTATTTTTTTATTATACTTTGTCGCTGTCTCCCGCGTTTGCGAGGTAGCGCAAGGAAACAGACGAAAGAAATGGCCCAACCCCCCCCATACACATGTATATACATACGTCCACACACGCAAATATACATACCTACACAGCTTTCCATGGTTTACCCCAGACGCTTCACATGCCCTGCTTCAATCCACTGACAGCACGTCAACCCCGGTATACCACATCGATCCAATTCACTCTATTCCTTGCCCTCCTCTCACCCTCCTGCATGCTCAGGCCCCGATCACACAAAATCTTTTTCACTCCATCTTTCCACCTCCAATTTGGTCTCCCTCTTCTCCTTGTTCCCTCCACCTCCGACACATATATCCTCTTGGTCAATCTTTCCTCACTCATCCTCTCCATGTGCCCAAACCACTTCAAAACACCCTCTTCTGCTCTCTCAACCACGCTCTTTTTATTTCCACACATCTCTCTTACCCTTACGTTACTCACTCGATCAAACCACCTCACACCACACATTGTCCTCAAACATCTCATTTCCAGCACATCCATCCTCCTGCGCACAACTCTATCCATAGCCCACGCCTCGCAACCATACAACATTGTTGGAACCACTATTCCTTCAAACATACCCATTTTTGCTTTCCGAGATAATGTTCTCGACTTCCACACATTCTTCAAGGCTCCCAGAATTTTCGCCCCCTCCCACACCCTATGATTGCCTTCCGCTTCCATGGTTCCATCCGCTGCCAGATCCACTCCCAGATATCTAAAACACTTTACTTCCTCCAGTTTTTCTCCATTCAAACTCACCTCCCAATTGACTTGACCCTCAACCCTACTGTACCTAATAACCTTGCTCTTATTCACATTTACTCTTAACTTTCTTCTTTCACACACTTTACCAAACTCAGTCACCAGCTTCTGCAGTTTCTCACATGAATCAGCCACCAGCGCTGTATCATCAGCGATCAACAACTGACTCACTTCCCAAGCTCTCTCATCCCCAACAGACTTCATACTTGCCCCTCTTTCCAAAACTCTTGCATTTACCTCCCTAACAACCCCATCCATAAACAAATTAAACAACCATGGAGACATCACACACCCCTGCCGCAAACCTACATTCACTGAGAACCAATCACTTTCCTCTCTTCCTACACGTACATATGCCTTACACCCTCGATAAAAACTTTTCACTGCTTCTAACAACTTGCCTCCCACACCATATATTCTTAATACCTTCCACAGAGCATCTCTATCAACCTTATCATATGCCTTCTCCAGATCCATAAATGCTACATACAAATCCATTTGCTTTTCTAAGTATTTCTCACATACATTCTTCAAAGCAAACACCTGATCCACACATCCTCTCCCACTTCTGAAACCACACTGCTCCTCCCCAATCTGATGCTCTGTACATGCCTTCACCCTCTCAATCAATACCCTCCCATATGATTTACTAGGAATACTCAACAAACTTATATCTCTGTAATTTGAGCACTCACTCTTATCCCCTTTGCCTTTGTACAATGGCACTATGCACGCATTACGCCAATCCTCAGGCACCTCACCATGAGTCATACATACATTAAATAACCTTACCAACCAGTCAACAATACAGTCACCCCCTTTTTTAATAAATTCCACTGCAATACCATCCAAACCTGCTGCATTGCCGGCTTTCATCTTCCGCAACGCTTTTACTACACCTTCTCTGTTTACCAAATCATTTTCCCTAACCCTCTCACTTTGTACACCACCTCGACTAAAACACCCTATATCTGCCACTCTATCATCAAACACATTCAACAAACCTTCAAAATACTCACTCCATCTCCTTCTCACATCACCACTGCTTGTTATCACCTCCCCATTAGCCCCCTTCACTGAAGTTCCCATTTGCTCCCTTGTCTTACGCACTTTATTTACCTCCTTCCAAAACATCTTTTTATTCTCCCTAAAATCTAATGATACTCTCTCACCCCAACTGTCATTTGCCCTCTTTTTCACCTCTTGCACCTTTTTCTTGACCTGCCTCTTTCTTTTATACATCTCCCACTCATTTGCATTTTTTCCCTGCAAAAATCGTCCAAAAGCCTCTCTCTTCTCTTTCACTGAGGTTTGTATGTTATATATATACGTATTATCCCTGGGAATAGGGGAGAAAAAATACTTCCCATGTATTCTCTGCGTGTCCTAGATGGCGACTAAAAGAGTAGGGAGCGGGAGCTGGAAATCCTCCCCTCTCGTTTTTTTAATATTCCAAATGAAGGAACAGAGAAAGGGGACAGGTGAGGATATTCCATCAAAGGCCCAGTCCTCTGATCTTAACGGCTACCTCGCTAACGCGGGAAATGGAAAATAGTATGAAAGAGAGAATATATAAGGTGAAATAGCACTTGAGCAGGAGTTCATATATAAATTTAACATGTGATCTTTGTATACATCTGGCAATGTTTCATGAAAACAATCCACCTTATCAAGGTCCAATAGTTAATAAAGTTATTAGAATCCCAACATCACAACAGAAGTACCGTACAGCGTCTACCATCATAGAGAACATATTGGCCTGACCGACAGTAGCCGTTAAACGAAGGCTAGGGAGTGTCGTGGGTAAGGGGACTTGTATGGCGGGGGTTGGCCTGGTAGCCTGATGTGTCTCAGACGAATTTTCTTATGTTTTCTTCTCTTGATAATTCTTTCATATTGATTTGTTTGCCAACAGGATGGGTTTTAAAGTTCCCTGGGGATAAATTCAAGTTCTTGGTATTAACAATTAAGACAGATTCTAGTGATGGTATGTGTAGTATAGTCGGCAAACTGGTATAAGATAACTGGATTTTTAAGGTGTATAGGGTGATTATTTTCATGATATTGTTTATAAAATGTCTTCTCAAGCTAACTGGATCCATGTTAAAGCATCCTAGTTCCTTGACAAATTCCTTAAATTGGCAAAAAAAAATCATCTTATAGAGTTAAACCCAAACTTCCCCTTAACACCAAGAATCTTTGAGTTCGATCTTTTAGTAAAGTGTTTACATTACTTCCTATGCTACTTAAACCCTTTAATGTAAATTTTGTCATCAGTAACAACAATAGTATAAATGATGTCTGCAGACTTTGTTTATAGAGTATCATGTACAAATTGTGATATGTTTTATGTTGGGCGGACTGGTAAGGATCTTTCTCTTAGACTTATGTAACATAAATATAGTATAAGAAAAGGACAAGAATCAAATGCCTTGCTTAATCATGTTAGAAATTGTCATAACACTGGATTTGGAAATTGGCCTTCGAGTTTTCCCCTCCTATAAGGATTCTGTCGTTTTGGGCCGTCTTCTTGTACTGTGTAATCGCACCTTAATCCTCAGTTTTTCTGTTAAAGTTACAAAGTTTTTTTCGTTTTACCAATTTTAGAAACCTTACTTCCTACGTGTCTTCAACCCCTCTCGGATTTTCTTCCTCTTTGGATAAAGTCTCGCACTAACAAGCTTCCTACCATTTCATATCTTATCCTTACATTTCTTGCACCATTTGGATATCTTCATTTTCTTTAAAAAGTTGATCTTATTCTTCTGCTCCCGAAGAATTGCACGTTTTTATACAGAGTTAATCAAGCTATTTTTCCACACATTGTTCTGACTTACTGACTCACTATTTACCATTGTCTCTTGGGATTCAGTGGCTCCTCTCGCCAGTACTGCTGGTTCTTTCTCCATCTCTGCCTTCCTTCTGTTCTTCATGTTAACGTTTTACTCACAAGGTGAGAAACCAAAATGACTTAACGCTCTAGTTAAGCCTAGCCTCGACTCTGCCTGTAATGTCTGGGTGACTGTCGTCCAGTCCACCCAGTCCTTGAGTGTGTATATGTGTGCCGCAGTTTACACATTTCATATGTTGCAGATCACACGGCTGGAGGCCAACCAGCAAACATGGGGTGTCTTCACTGCACGCAAAGCATCAGATATGTAAACATAGGAGCCATGCCACCATGGGCGTCCACCATGAAGATCCACCATAGACGTCCACCATGAAGATCCGCCATGGACGTCCACCATAAAGATCCGTCGTGGGCGTCCACCATAAAGATCCATCATGGAGGTCCACCATAAAGATCCGCCATGGACGTCCACCATAAAGATCCGTCGTGGACGTCCACCATAAAGATCCACCATGGAGGTCCACCATAAAGATCCGCCATGGACGTCCACCATAAAGATCCGTCATGGGCGTCCACCATAAAGATCCGTCATGGAGGTCCACCATAAAGATCCGCCATGGACGTCCACCATAAAGATCCGTCATGGGCGTCCACCATAAAGATCCGTCATGGACGTCCACCATAAAGATCCACCATGGAGGTCCACCATAACATTCACCTTGGACATGCACAAAGAGATCTACCCTTGACTCGTATATACAATAGTCATGCAGGTTCTGGTGACAACACTTGTCTGGTAACTTTCTCTCCATCATTTCTCCCTCACACCCGACTTATCTACTTCTAGTAAAGCTACTAAAGTATCTAAATGCCTTTATCTACCCTTACCCCAACAGCCATATATAATGGGAAATTTGACCCCTTCATTCCAGGTGTACTGGACCTAAGAGTCGCCAACATTAAGTCCCTTCTGGGAGGAGGTCCAGCATGGGTATCCTTAACCCCACTCTCCTCCCCTCCTTCCTGTACACAAGGCCCTAGCCTGATGCATACCCTCTACAGGCTGTAAGTCCTGGGACTAACAGTGCCGTGGCTCAGCGCCTGAAGGTGAAGGATGGATTCGCGAGTCTGGTGTTGCAGTCCTACTGAATGGACGGAAGAACCTCATGCTCCTGAGATTTCCCTGAGGCTAAGGTTAAGGCGATGATGGAAAACGCTGACGTACAGTCCTCGTGAGTTGTGGTAATATCACCTCCTTGGTTAAATCAGTCTCACGTCCACGACGAAGGCAAAAATCTACGGATGATTAACTGAACAGACGAACAGTAATTTTCTTTTATGCAGTGATCCACGTGGCTCGGGCCAGAACAGCCCCTAGTATGGCCTGGGCCAGAACAGCCCCAGTCGTGACCCGGGCTAGAACAGCCCTAGTCATGACCCGGGCCAAAACAACCCCAGTCGTGGCCCGGGAGAGTAGAGCCCCAGGCATGACCCGGGCCAGAACAGCCCTAGTCATGGCCCAGGCCAGAACAGCCCCAGTCGTGGCAAGAGCCAGATCAGCCCCAGTCATGGCTCCGGCCAGAACGGCCCCAGTCACGACCCGGACCAGGACAACTCTGGTCATCATACGGGCCAGAACAGACCCCAGTCATGACCCGGGCCAGAACAGCTCCCAGTTATGGCCCGGGCCAGAACAGCCACAGTAATGGCCCGGGCCAAAACAACCTCAGTCATGACCCGGGCCAGAACAGCCCTAGTCGTGGCCCGGGAGAATAGAGACCCAGTCATGACCCGGGCCAGAACAGACCCAGTCGTGGCCCGGGCCAGAACAGCCCCAGTCGTGGCCAAAGCCAAAACAACCTCAGTCATGGCCCGGACCAGAACAGCCCCAGACATGACCTAGGCCAGAACATTTCCAGTCGTGGCCCGGGCCAGAGCAGCCCCAGTCTTGGCCCAGGCCAAAACAGCCCCTAGTCATGACCCGGGCCAGAACAGTCCCCAGTCATGGCCCGGGCCAGAACAGACCCCAGTCGTGGCCCAGGCCAGAACAACCCCAGTCATGGCCCGGGCCAGAGCAGCCCCAGTCTTGGCCCAGGCCAAAACAGCCCCTAGTCATGACCCGGGCCAGAACAGTCCCCAGTCATGGCCAGGGCCGGAACAACCCCAGTTGTGGCTCGGGCCAGAACAGCCCCAGTCATGGTCCGGGCCAGAACAACCCCAGTTGTGGCCCAGGCCAGAACAGCCCCAGTCATGGCCCGGGCCAGAACAACCCCATTCGTGGCCCGGTCCAGAACAGCCCCAATCATGACCCGGGCCAGAACAGCCCCAGGCATGACCCGAGTCTGATCAGCCCTAGTTATGACCCGGGCCAGAGCAACCCCAGTCATGGCCCGGGCCAGAACAGCCCACAGTCATGGCCCGGGCCAGAACAACCCCAGTCATGACCCGAGCCTGAACAGTCCCATTCATGGCCCGGGCAGAACAGGCCCCGGTCATGACCCGGGCCAGAATAACCCCAGTCATGGCCCGGGCCAGAACAGCCCCAGTCTTGGCCCAAGGCAAAACAGTCCCTAGTCATGGACTAGGCCAGAACAGCCCCAGTCATCGCCCGGGCCAGAACAGCCCCAGTCATCGCCCGGGCCAGAACAGCCCCAGTCATGGCCGTGTGCAGTAGAAATATAATAGAACATGAGGAAAAGAATGATGATATCATCACAGCTTCCTACGTGTTTTGTACACCTGACTCTTCGTACACCTGACTCTTCGTACACCTGACTCTTCGTACACCTGACTCTTCGTACACCTGACTCTTCGTACACCTGACTCTTCGTACACCTGACTCTTCAAGGTAGGACGGTTATAGGAAAAGGAAAACACGAAAGATAGTAGAAAATTTTGCAGCTTCGCAATTTGAGAATAGATGGAGTATTACAACGGCTAATCTTGTGTGGCCGGTGTCTACATTAAAGACTTGGAAGCAGCAGCCAGGCGCGTGTCCAAGCTGTGGTGGTAGGAACGCATATAAACAGCTCTCTATAACACTGGCTCAAATGAACATAGGCCACTAATATCACGGTCCTCATACATTTGATTTCCAGAACATCGACCCTCCTCGCACATCCTTATCCATGGCCACTCCCTCACATCCATACACATCTTTGTGGCGACGATACCTGCAAACACATCCGTTGTACGATCTCTCAGATAACTACCTTCAAACACACCCGTTTTACGACCTCCCGGGTAACGACCTTTCTTTTCAAACATTCCTCAATGCTTCCATGATATTAACCCCTTCACCCACCCTATAATTCACTTGAGCTTCCATGGTTCGATTCTCTGCCATGTCCATTCCCAAGCATCTGAAACACTGCACTTCTATATATCTCCATCCACACTCACAGGCTAACTAACATGTTATTCTGCCCTTACTAAGCCAAACAATCTTGCTTTTAATCACATTTACTCTCAACTTCCTCTTTTCACACACTCACCTAAACCAGGGTACCTACTTCTTCAGCTTCTCACTCGAATCTGCCACCACTGCTGTATCATCACCATATAACAACTGATTCACTTCCCAGGCCCCTCACGACATACAGACTGTATACTCGCTCCTCTCCCTAAGACCCTTGCACTTACATCCCTCACCACCCCAACCATAAACGAATTAAACATCATTGACGACATCACACACACCCCTTCCGCAGACCAACCCTCTCCTGGAACAATTCGCTCTCCTCTCTTCCTACTGACACACACGTTTTACATTCCTGACAAAGACTTAACGCTTCTACCAGCTTTCTCTACACACCATACACATTAATAGGACCCTCCACAAGGATTGTTTATCTGCCCTACAATATGTTTTCTCCAGATCCATAAATGCTGCATAAATGTTCTTCAGTTTCTCTGAGTATTTCTCACGTATGTTCTTCAAGCAAACATCTGATTCACATTTCTCTTGACGATATTACCATCACCTCTCCCCAGTCGGATGCTCTAAGCATGCCTTTACCCTCTCAATCGCCACATTCGCTTACAACATGACAGATGCACTTAAAAAACTTATACCCTTGCAGATCGAGCACTCACCTTTATACCTCCTTGCCTATACAAGTAGCACCATAAGTGCATTTCACCAATCCTCAGTCATCTCACCATGATCCACACATACATTCAAAATCCTAACTAATCAGTCAGCAATACTTTCTTAAGAAGTATAACAGCAATACCATCCACTCCAGCCGCTTTGTCACACATCATCTTAAGCAAAGATCTCATCATCTTAAGCAAAGATCTCATCAACTCTTTTTACTTCACCAAACCACTTTTCTTGAGGAAAACCAGATTCTCTCACTTTGCATACCTCCCCAACTCATATGCCTTACATCTACCACTCTGTTATTAGACACATTCATCATCCTTCAACATGCTCACCCCATCTCCTCACCTCATTACGACCTGTCACTACTTCCTTATCTGCCCCTTCACTGATGTTCACATTTGATATTGCTGTTTATCTCACATCATTAACCTCTTACCAAAACATCTTATTCCCCCCCCGAAGATTGCTGATACTCGTTTACCTCAACTCGCATTTACCATCTTTTTTTCTTTTCAAGCCTCACATTTTTCTGTTGACTTTCTGCCGCTCCTTCCCTGTAAATGCCGCCTACACACCTCTCTTTTCTAATTCACTCGCAACTTTGCTTCGTCATCCCATCACCTGCTACTCTTTCTCAATCACGCACTTCCCTCCTCCCGGATTTCACATACTTCTCTCACACATAACAGCATTGCTCCCTAAAACTTTCCTCTCTTACTCTCTTAGCTTAATTTTCTCTCACCTTTTGCCATTTTACACTCAATCTCTTTTGTTATTTCCTCACCCAGATTTCTTCTCTATGATTACTTACTTTCACCATCAATATTTTCATCCATACCATTTCCTCTTTTCCAAAAACCCCAACAAATTTTCACCCTCGCCTTGACCAGATAACGATCAGACGTCCCACCTGCCACTATCTTGTATGCACATGAATTAGTATGTAATCAAACAACACCTGCTTACCATCTCTCCTGCTCACATACGTATACTTGTGTTTGTTCTTTCTAAATTAAGCCTTCTCAGTCAACAACAATTTTTCAGCTCCACGGACTTCTCTTCATTTTCATTAACCACTTTACTCACTTTGCGTTAAAATCGCCCATTACTTACTCAACTGTTCCCAAAACATTTACTTCTCATCATCTCTCATTTCACAGCAAAGTCCATATATATATATATATATATATATATATATATATATATATATATATATATATATATATATGATCCACTTCCGCTTCCATGGTTCCATCCGCTGCCAGATCCACTCCCAGATATCTAAAACACTTCACTTCTTCCAGTTTTTCTCCATTCAAACTCACCTCCCAATTGACTTGACCCTCAACCCTACTGTACCTATATATATATATATATATATATATATATATATATATATATATATATATATATATATATATATATATATATATATATATATATATATATATATATATATATATATATATATATATATATATAGGTACAGTAGGGTTGAGGGTCAAGTCAATTGGGAGGTGAGTTTGAATGGAGAAAAACTGGAAGAAGTGAAGTGTTTTAGATATCTGGGAGTGGATCTGGCAGCGGATGGAACCATGGAAGCGGAAGTGGATCATAGGGTGGGGGAGGGGGCGAAAATCCTGGGGGCCTTGAAGAATGTGTGGAAGTCGAGAACATTATCTCGGAAAGCAAGAATGGGTATGTTTGAAGGAATAGTGGTTCCAACAATGTTGTATGGTTGCGAGGCGTGGGCTATGGATAGAGTTGTGCGCAGGAGGATGGATGTGCTGGAAATGAGATGTTTGAGGACAATGTGTGGTGTGAGGTGATTTGATCGAGTGAGTAACGTAAGGGTAAGACAGATGTGTGGAAATAAAAAGAGCGTGGTTGAGAGAGCAGAAGAGGGTGTTTTGAAGTGGTTTGGGCACATGGAGAGGATGAGTGAGGAAAGATTGACCAAGAGGATATATGTGTCGGAGGTGGAGGGAACAAGGAGAAGAGGGAGACCAAATTGGAGGTGGAAAGATGGAGTGAAAAAGATTTTGTGTGATCGGGGCCTGAACATGCAGGAGGGTGAAAGGAGGGCAAGGAATAGAGTGAATTGGAGCGATGTGGTATACCGGGGTTGACGTGCTGTCAGTGGATTGAATCAAGGCATGTGAAGCGTCTGGGGTAAACCATGGAAAGCTGTGTAGGTATGTATATTTGCGTGTGTGGACGTATGTATATACATGTGTATGGGGGTGGGTTGGGCCATTTCTTTCGTCTGTTTCCTTGCGCTACCTCGCAAACGCGGGAGACAGCGACAAAGCAAAAAAAAAAAAATATATATATATATATATATATATTTTTTTTTTTTTTTTTAACTATTCGCCATTTCCCGCGTTAGCGAGGTAGCGTTAAGAACAGAGGACTGGGCCTTTTTTGGAATATCCTCACCTGGCCCCCTCTGTTCCTTCTTTTGGAAAATTAAAAAAAAAAGAGAGGGGAGGATTTCCAGCCCCCCGCTCCCTCCAATTTTAGTCGCCTTCTACGACACGCAGGGAATACGTGGGAAGTATTCTTAATCCCCTATCCCCAGGGATATATATATATATATATATATATATATATATATATATATATATATATATATATATATATATATATATATATATATATATATATATATATATACATATATATATATATATATATATATTTGTTTATGGATGGGGTTGTTAGGGAGGTGAATGCAAGAGTTTTGGAAAGAGGGGCAAGTATGAAGTCTGTTGGGGATGAGAGAGCTTGGGAAGTGAGTCAGTTGTTGTTCGCTGATGATACAGCGCTGGTGGCTGATTCATGTGAGAAACTGCAGAAGCTGGTGACTGAGTTTGGTAAAGTGTGTGAAAGAAGAAAGTTAAGTGTAAATGTGAATAAGAGCAAGGTTATTAAGTACAGTAGGGTTGAGGGTCAAGTCAATTGGGAGGTGAGTTTGAATGGAGAAAAACTGGAGGAAGTGAAGTGTTTTAGATATCTGGGAGTGGATCTGGCAGCGGATGGAACCATGGAAGCGGAAGTGGATCATAGGGTGGGGGAGCTGGCGAAAATTCTGGGAGCGTTGAAGAATGTGTGGAAGTCGAGAACATTATCTCGGAAAGCAAAAATGGGTGCGTTTGAAGGAATAGTGGTTCCAACAATGTTGTATGGTTGCGAGACGTGGGCTATGGATAGAGTTGTGCGCAGGAGGATGGATGTGCTGGAAATGAGATGTTTGAGGACAATATGTGGTGTGAGGTGGTTTGATCGAGTAAGTAACGTAAGGGTAAGAGAGATGTGTGGAAATAAAAAGAGCGTGGTTGAGAGAGCAGAAGAGGGTGTTTTGAAATGGTTCGGGCACATGGAGAGAATGAGTGAGGAAAGATTAACCAAAAGAATATATGTGTCGGAGGTGGAGGGAACGAGGAGAAGAGGGAGACCAAATTGGAGGTGGAAAGATGGAGTGAAAAAGATTTTGTGTGATCGGGGCCTGAACATGCAGGAGGGTGAAAGGAGGGCAAGGAATAGAGTGAATTGGAGCGATGTGGTATATTGGGGTTGACGTGCTGTCAGTGGATTGAATCAAGGCATGTGAGGCGTCTGGGGTAAACCATGGAAAGCTGTGTAGGTATGTATATTAGCGTGTGTGGACGTATGTATATACATGTGTATGGGGGTGGGTTGGGCCATTTCTTTCGTCTGTTTCCTTGCGCTACCTCGCAAACGCGGAAGACAGCGACAAAGCAAAAAAAAAAAAAAAAAAAAAAAAAAATATATATATATATATATATATATATATATATATATATATATATATATATATATATATATATATATATATATATATATATGTATATATGCATATATGCATATGTGGAGGCGAAGGTGAAGATTTTTAAGGGTTTTCAGAAAAGAAGAGAGTAAGTTGGGGTGAAGAGGATGGTGAGAGTAAGTGAGCTTGGGAAGGAGACTTGTGTGAGGAAGTACCAAGAGAGACTAAGTACTAAATGGAAAAATGTGAGAACAATGGAGGTAAGGGGGGTGGGGGAGGAAAAGGATTTATTTAGGGAAGCAGTGATGGCTTGCGCAAAAGATGCTTGTGGCATGAGAAGAGTTGGAGGGGCCTTGATTAGAAAGGGTAGTGAGTGGTGGGATGAAGAAGTAAAATTATTAGTGAAAGAGAAGAGAGAGGCATTTGGAGATTTTTGCAGGGAAAAAATGCAGATGACTGGGAGATGTATAAAGGAATGAGGCTGGAGGTCAAGGAGAAAGGTGCAAAAGGTGAAAAAGAACGCAAATGCGAGTTGTGTTGAGAGAGTATCATTAAATTTTAGGAAGAATAAAAAGATGTATTGGAAGGAGGTAAATAAAGTGCGTAAGACAAGGGAGCAGATTGGCACTTTAGTGAAGGGGGCTAATGGGGACGTGATAGCAAGTAGTGGTGATGTGAGAAGATGGAGTGAGTATTTTGAAGGTTTGTTGAATGTGTTTGATGATAGAGTGGCAGATATAGGGTGTTTTGGTCGAGGTGGTGTGCAAGGAGAGAGGGTTAGGGAAAATGATTTGGTAAACAGAGAAGATGTAGTAAAAGCTTTGCGGAAGACGAAAGCCGGCAAGGCAGCTGGTTTAGATGGTATTGCAGTGGAATTTATTTAAAAGGGGGTGACTGTATTGTTGATTGGTTGGTAAGGTTATTTAATGTATGTATGATTCATGGTGAAGTGCCTGAGGATTGGAGGAATGCTTGCATAGTGCCATTGTACAAAGTCAAAGGGGATAAGTGTGAGTGCTCAAATTGCAGAGGTATAAGTTTGTTGAGTATTCCTGGTAAATTATACGGGAGGGTATTGATTGAGAGGGTGTAGGTATGTACAGAGCATCAAACTGGGGAAGAGCAGTGTTGTTTCAGAAGTGGTAGAGGATGTGTGGATCAGGTGTTTGCTTTGAAGAATGTATGTGAGAAATACTTAGAAAAGCAAATGGATTTGTTTGTAGCATTCATAGATCTGGAGAAGGCATATGACTGAGTTGATAGAGATGCTCTTTGGAAGGTACTAAGAATATATGGTGTGGGAGGCAAGTTGTTAGAAGCAGTGAAAAGATTTTATCGAGGATGTAAGGCATGTTTACGTGTAGGAAGAGAGGAAAGTTATTAGTTCTTAGTGAATGTAAGTTTGCGGCAGGGGTGTGTGATGTCTCCATGGTTGTTTAATTTGTTTATGGATGGGGTTGTTAGGGAGGTGAATGCAAGAGTTTTGGAAAGATGTTCAAGTATGCAGTCTGTTGTGGATGAGAGAGCTTGGGAAGTGAGTCAGTTGTTGTTCGCTGATGATACAGCGCTGGTGGCTGATTCATGTAAGAAACTGCAGAAGCTGGTGACTGAGTTTGGTAAAGTGTGTGAAAGAAGAAAGTTAAGAGTAAATGTGAATAAGAGCAAGGTTATTATGTACAGTAGGGTTGAGGGTCAAGTCAACTGGGAGGTAAGTTTGAATGGAGAAAAACTGGAGGAAGTAAAGTGTTTTCGATATCTGGGACTGGATCTGGCAGCGGATGGAACCGTGGAAGCGGAAGTGAATCATAGGGTGAGGGACTGGGCGAAAATTCTGGGAGCGTTGAAGAATGTGTGGAAGTCGAGAACATTGTCTCCGAAAGCAAAAATTGGTATGTTTGACGGAATAGTGGTTCCAAAAATGTTATATCGTTGCGAGGAGTGGGCTATGGATAGAGTTCCTGCGTAGGAGGGCGGATATCCTGGAAATGAGATGTTTGAGGACAATATGTGGTGTGAGATTTATGAATATACGTATGTAAGTAGGAGAGATGGCCAGAGAGCGTTATTGGGTTACGTGTTAATTGATAGGCGCGCGAAAGAGAGACTTTTGGATGTTGATGTGCTGAGACCGGGTTATATTAGTGGGTGATTTGAATGCAAAAGTAAATAATGTGGCAGTTGAGGGAATAAATGGTGTACATGGGGTGTTCAGTGTTGTAAATGGAAATGGTGAAGTGCTTGTAGATTTATGTGCTGAAAAAGGAATGGTAATTGGGAATAACTTGTTTAAAAAGAGAGATATACATAAGTATACGTATGTAAGTAGGAGAGATAGCCAGAGAGCGTTATTGCATTACGTGTTAATTGATAGGCGCGCGAAAGAGACCCTTTCGGATGGTAATGTGCTGAGAGGTGCAAATGGAGGGATGTCTTATCATTATCTTGTGGAGACGAGGGTGAAGATTTGTAAAAGTTTTCAGAAAAGAGGAGAGAATGTTGGGGTGAATAGAGTAGTGAGAGTAAGTGTGCATGGGAAGGAGCCTTCTGCGAGGAAGTACGAGGAGAGACTGAGCACAGAATGGAAAAAGGTGAGAACAAAGGGACGTAAGGGGAGTGGGCGAGGAATGGGATGTATTTAGGGAAGCAGTGATGGCTTGCGCAAAAGATGCTTGTGGCATGAGAAGCGTTGAAGGTAGGCAGGTTGGAAAGGGTAGTGAGTGGTGGGATGAAGAAGTAAGATATTTAGTGAAAGAGAAGACAAAGGCATTTGGATGATTTTTGCAGGGAAATAATTCAAATGACTGGGAGATGTATAAAAGGAAGAGGCAGGAGCTGAAGAGAAAGTTGCAAGAGGTGAAAAAGAGGGCAAATGAAAGTTGAGGTGAGAGAGTATCATTAAACTTTAGAGAGAATAATAAGATGTTTTGGAAGGAGGTAAATAAAGTGAATGAGACAAGGGAACAAATGGGAACTTCAGTGAAGAGGGCTAATGGGGAGGTGATAACAAGTAGGAGTGATATGAGGAGGAGATGGGGTGATTATTTTGAAGGTTTGTTGAATGTGTTTGATGGTAGAGTGGCAGACATAGGATGTTTTGGTCGAGGTGGTGTGCAAAGTGAGAGTGTTAGGGAGAATGATTTGGTGAACGAGAATTAGTAAAAGCTTTGCGGAAGATGAAAGCCGGCAAGGCAGCTGGTTTTGGATGGTATTGCAGTGGAATTTACTAAAAAAGAGGGTGATGTATTGATGACTGGATGGTAAGGTTATTTAATGTATGTATGACTCATGGTGAGGTGCCTGAGGATTGGCGCAATGCTTGCATAGTGCCATTGTAGGAGAGTAAAGGGGATAAAGTGAGTGCTCAAGTTACAGAGGTATATGTTTGTTGAGCATTCCTGGGAAAGTATTTGGGAGGATATTGACTGAGAGGGTCAAGGTATGTACAGATCATCAGATTGGGGAAGAGCAGTGTGGTTTCAGAAGCGGTAGAGGAAGTGTGGATCAGGTGTTTGCTTTGAAGAATGTATGTGAGAAATACTTAGAAAAGCAAATGGATTTGTATGTAGCATTTATGGATATGGAGAAGCCATATAACATAGTTGATAGAGATGCTCTGTGGAAGGTATCAAGAATATATGGTGTGGGAGGCAAGTTGTTAGAAGCAGTGAAAAGTTTTTATCGAGGACGTAAGGCATGTGTACGTGTAGGAAGAGAGGAAAGTGATTTGTTCTCAATGAATGTAGGTCTGCGGCAGGGGTGTGTGATGTCTCCATGGTTGTTTAATTACTTTATGGATGGGGTTGTTAGGGAGGTGAATGCAAGAGTTCTGGAAACAGGGGCAGGTATGCAATCTGTTTAGGATGAGAGAGCTTGGTAAGTGAGTCAGTTGTTGTTCGCTGATGATACAGCGCTGGTTGCTAATTCATGTGAGAAACTGCAGAAGCTTGTGACTGAGTTTGGTAAAGTGTGTGAAAGAAGAAAGCTGAGAGTAAATGTGGATAAGAGCAAGGTTATTAGATAGAGTAGGGTTGAGGGTCAAATCAATTGGGATATAAATTTGATTGAAGAAAACTAGAGGAAGTGAAGTGTTTTAGATATTAGAAGTGGATTTTGGCAGCGGATGGAACCATGGAAGCGGAAGTGAATCATAGTCTGAATGAGGGGGCGATAATTCTGGGAGCGTTGAAGAATGTGTGGAAGTCGAGAACATTGTCTCCGAAAGCAAAAATTGGTAAGTTTGACGGAATAGTGGTTCCAAAAATGTTATATGGTTGCGAGGCGTGGGCTATGGATAGAGTTCTGGGTAGGAGGGCAGATATGCTGGAAATGAAATGTTTGAGGACAATATGTGGTGTGAGATTTATGAATATACGTATGTAAGTAGGAGAGATGGCCAGAGAGTGTTATTGGATTACGTGTTAATTGATAGGCGCGCGAAAGAGAGACTTTTGGATGTTGATGTGCCGAGAGGTGCAACTGGAGGGATGTCTTATCATTATCTTTTGGAGGCGAAGGTGAAGATCTGTAAAAGTTTTCAGAAAAGAAGAGAGAATGTTGGGGTGAAGAGAGTGGTGAGAGTAAGTGAGCATGGGAAGGAGGCTTTTTTGAGTAAGTGAGCATGGGATGGAGGCTTGTTTGAGGAAGTACCAGGAGAGACTGAGCACAGAATGGAAAAGAAATGAAAAGAAAGGACGTAAGGGGAGTGGGGGAGGAATGGGATGTATCTAGGGAAGCAGTGATGACTTGCGCAAAAGATGCTTGTGGCATGAGAAGCGTTGGAGGTGGGCAGATTGGAAAGGGTAGTGAGTGGTGGGATGTAGAGGTAAAATTAATTGTGAAAGAGAAGAGAAAGGCATTTGTACGATTTTTGCAGTGAAATAATGCAAATAATTGGGAAATGTACTAAAGAAAGAGGCAGTACGTCAAGAGAAAGTTGCAAGAGGTGAAAAAGAGGGCAAATGAAAGTTGAGTTGAGAGAGTATCATTAAATTTTAGGGAGAATTAAAAGATATTTTGGAAGGAGGTAAATAAAGTGAATAAGACAAGGGAACAAATGGGAACTTCAGTGAAAGGGGCTAATGGGGAGGTTATAACAAGTAGGGGTGATATGAGAAGAATATGGAATGACTATTTTGAAGGTTTGTTGAATGTGTTTGATGATAGAGTGGCAAATATAGGATGTTTTGGTCGAGGTGGTGTGCAAAGTGAGAGGGTTAGGGAAAATGATTTGATAAACGGAGAGGAGGTAGTTAAAGCTTTGGGGAAGGTGAAAACCGGCAATGCAGCGGGTTTGGATGGTATTGCAATGGAATTTATTAAAAATGGGGGTGACTGTATTGATGACTGGATGGTAAGGTTATGCAATGTATATATGACTCATGGTGAGGTGCCTGAGGATTGGCGCAATGCTTGCATAGTGTCATTGTACAAAGGCATAGGGGATAAAAGTGAGTGCTCAAATTATAGAGGTTTAAGTTTGTTGAGCATTCCTGAGAAATTATTTGGTAGGGTATTGATTGAGACGGTGAAGGCATGTACAGAGCATCTGATTGGGGAAGAACAGTGTGGTTTCAGAACTGGTGGAGGATGTGTGGATCAGGAACTTGTTTTGAAGAATGTATGTGTGAAATACTTAGAAAAGCAAATGTATTTGTATGTAGCATTTATGGATCTGGAGAAGGCATGTGATAGAGTTGATATAGATACTCTTTGGAAGGTATTAAGAATATATGGTGTGTGAGGCAAGTTGTTAGAAGCAGCGAAAAGTGTTTATCGAGGATGTAGGGCATGTGTACGTGTAGGAAGAGAGGAAAGTGGTTGGTTCTCAGTTAATGTTGGTCTGCGGCAGGGGTGTGTGATGTCTCCTTGGTTATTTAATTTGTTTATGGATGTGGTTGTGAGGGAGGTGAACGCAAGAGTTTTGGAAAGAGAGACAAGTATTCAGTCTGTTGTGAATGAGAGAGCTTGTTAAGTGAGTCAGTTTATTTTTCGCTGATAATACAGCGCTGGTGGCTGATTCGTGTGAGAAACTGCAGAAGGTGGTGACTAAGTTTGGTAAAGTGTTTGAAAGAAGAAAGCTGAGAGTAAATGTGAATAAGAGCAAAGTTATTAGGTACAGTAGGGTTGAGGGACAAGTCAATTGGGAGATAAGTTTGAATGGAGAAAATCTGGAGGAAGTGAAGTGTTTTAGATATCTGGGAGTAAATTTGTCAGCGGATGGAACCATTGAAGTGGAAGTGAGTCATAGGATGAAGGAGGGGGCGAAAGTTCTGGGAGCGTTGATGAATGTGTGGAAGTCGAGAACATTATCTCGGAAAGCAAAAATGGGTATGTTTGAAGGAATAGTGGTTCCTACAATGTTATATGGTTCTGAGGCGTGGGCTATAGACAGAGTTGTGCGGAGGAGAGTGGATGTGCTGGAAATGAGATTTTTGAGGACAGTATATGGTGCAAGGTGGTTTGATCGAGTAAGTAATAATAGGGTAAGAGAGATGTGTGGTAATAAAAAGAGTGTGGTTGAGAGAGTAGAAGAGGGTGTTTTTGAAATGGTTTGGTCACATGAAGAGAATGAGTGAGGAAAGATTGACCAAGAGGATATATGTGCCGGAGGTGGAGGGAACTAGGAGAAGTGGGAGACCAAATTGGAGGTGGAAAGATGGAGTGATAAAGATTTTGAGTGATCGGGACCTGAACATGCAGGAGGGTGAAAGGCGTGCAGAGAATAGAGCGAACTGGAACGATGGGATATACCGGGGTCGACGTGCTGTTAATGGACTGAATCAGGGCACGTGAAGCGCCTGGGGTAAACCATGGAATGTTCTGTGGGGCCTGGATGTGGAAAGGGAGCTGTGGTTTTGGTGCATTATACATGACAGCTAGAGACTGAGTTCGAACGAATGTGGCCTTTGTCGTCTTTTCTTAGCGCTAACTTGCGCAACTGCAGGGGGAGGGGGTTGTTATATCTTGTGTGGTGGGGTGGCGATGGGAATGAATAATGGTAGACAGTATGAATTATGTACATGTGTATATATGTATATGTCTGTGTATGTATACGTTGAGATGTATAGGAAAGTATATTTGCCTTTGTGGACGTGTATGTATATACAAGTGTATGTGGGTCGGTTTGGCTATTCTTTCGGCTGTTTCCTTGCGCTACCTCGCTAACGCGGGAGACAGCGACAAAGTAAATAAACAATATATATATATATATTTTTTTTTTTTATACTTTGTCGCTGTCTCCCGCGTTTGCGAGGTAGCGCAAGGAAACAGACGAAAGAAATGGCCCAACCCCCCCCCATACACATGTATATACATACGTCCACACACGCAAATATACATACCTACACAGCTTTCCATGGTTTACCCCAGACGCTTCACATGCCTTGATTCAATCCACTGACAGCACGTCAGCCCCGGTACACCACATCGCTCCAATTCACCCAATCCTTGCCCTCCTTTCACCCTCCTGCATGTTCAGGCCCCGATCACACAAAATCTTTTTCACTCCATCTTTCCACCTCCAATTTGGTCTCCCTCTTCTCCTTGTTCCCTCCACCTCCGACACAGATATCCTCTTGGTCAATCTTTCCTCACTCATCCTCTCCATTTGCCCAAACCACTTCAAAACACCCTCTTCTGCTCTCTCAACCACGCTCTTTTTATTTCCACACATCTCTCTTACCCTTACGTTACTCACTCGATCAAACCACCTCACACCACACATTGTCCTCAAACATCTCATTTCCAGCACATCCATCCTCCTGCGCACAACTCTATCCATAGCCCACGCCTCGCAACCATACAACATTGTTGGAACCACTATTCCTTCAAACATACCCATTTTTGCTTTCCGAGATAATGTTCTCGACTTCCACACATTCTTCAAGGCCCCAGAATTTTCGCCCCCTCCCCCACCCTATGATCCACTTCCGCTTCCATGGTTCCATCCGCTGCCAGATCCACTCCCAGATATCTAAAACACTTCACTTCCTCCAGTTTTTCTCCATTCAAACTCACCTCCCAATTGACTTGACCCTCAACCCTACTGTACCTAATAACCTTGCTCTAATTCACATTTACTCTTAACTTTCTTCTTCCACACACTTTACCAAACTCAGTCACCAGCTTCTGCAGTTTCACACATGAATCAGCCACCAGCGCTGTGTCATCAGCGAACAACAACTGACTCACTTCCCAAGCTCTCTCATCCCCAACAGACTTCATACTTGCCCCTCTTTCCAAAACTCTTGCATTTACCTCCCTAACAACCCCATCCATAAACAAATTAAACAACAATGGAGACATCACACACCCCTGCCGCAAACCTACATTCACTGAGAACCAATCACTTTCCTCTCTTCCTACACGTACACATGCCTTACATCCTCGATAAAAACTTTTCACTGCTTCTAACAACTTTCCTCCCACACCATATATTCTTAATACCTTCCACAGAGCATCTCTATCAACTCTATCATATGCCTTCTCCAGATCCATAAAAGCTACATACAAATCCATTTGCTTTTCTAAGTATTTCTCACATACATTCTTCAAAGCAAACACCTGATCCACACATCCTCTACCACTTCTGAAACCACACTGCTCTTCCCCAATCTGATGCTCTGTACATGCCTTCACCCTCTCAATCAATACCCTCCCATATAATTTACCAGGAATACTCAACAAACTTATACCTCTGTAATTTGAGCACTCACTCTTATCCCCTTTGCCTTTGTACAATGGCACTATGCACGCATTCCGCCAATCCTCAGGCACCTCACCATGAGTCATACATACATTAAATAACCTTACCAACCAGTCAACAATACAGTCACCCCCTTTTTTAATAAATTCCACTGCAATACCATCCAAACCTGCTGCCTTGCCGGCATTCATCTTCCGCAAAGCTTTCACTACCTCTTCTCTGTTTACCAAATCATTTTCCCTAACCCTCTCACTTTGCACACCACCTCGACCAAAACACCCTATATCTGCCACTCTATCATCAAACACATTCAACAAACCTTCGAAATACTCACTCCATCTCCTTCTCACATCACCACTACTTGTTATCACCTCCCCATTTGCGCCCTTCACTGAAGTTCCCATTTGCTCCCTTGTCTTACGCACTTTATTTACCTCCTTCCAGAACATCTTTTTATTCTCCCTAAAATTTAATGATACTCTCTCACCCCAACTCTCATTTGCCCTTTTTTTCACCTCTTGCACCTTTCTCTTGACCTCCTGTCTCTTTCTTTTATACATCTCCCACTCAATTGCATTTTTTCCCTGCAAAAATCGTCCAAATGCCTCTCTCTTCTCTTTCACTAATACTCTTACTTCTTCATCCCACCACTCACTACCCTTTCTAATCAACCCACCTCCCACTCTTCTTATGCCACAAGCATCTTTTGCGCAATCCATCACTGATTCCCTAAATACATCCCATTCCTCCCCCACTCCCCTTACTTCCATTGTTCTCACCTTTTTCCATTCTGTACTCAGTCTCCCCTGGTACTTCCTCACACAGGTCTCCTTCTCAAGCTCACTTACTCTCACCACCCTCTTCACCCCAACATTCACTCTTCTTTTCAGAAAACCCATACAAATCTTCACCTTAGCCTCCACAAGATAATGATCAGACATCCCTCCAGTTGCACCTCTCAGCACATTAACATCCAAAAGTCTCTCTTTCGCACGCCTGTCAATTAACACGTAATCCACGCTCTCTGGCCATCTCTCCTACTTACATACGTATACTTATGTATATCTCGCTTTTTAAACCAGGTATTCCCAATCATCAGTCCTTTTTCAGCACATAACTCTACAAGCTCTTCACCATTTCCATTTACAACACTGAACACCCCATGTATACCAATTATTCCCTCAACTGCCACATTACTCACCTTTGCATTCAAATCACCCATCACTATAACCCGGTCTCGTGCATCAAAACCACTAACACACTCATTCAGCTGCTCCCAAAACACTTGCCTCTCTTGATCTTTCTTCTCATGCCCAGGTGCATAAGCACCAATAATCACCCACCTCTCTCCATCAACTTTCAGTTTTACCCATATTAATCGAGAATTTACTTTCTTACACTCTATCACTAGAACAGCCGGCCATCAAAGCCTCCGGAGTTTCTCTCAGGGGTCTATCACCACAGCAGTGTCATCCTCAAACAGCAACTGATTCAGCTTCCACCACATATATACCCCAGGCTAGAGTGTGTGAGGGAATGAGAAGTACGAGGACAGTCGCTAAAGAGGGAGCCTCAGCCTGCGTCTGTACGAGGTGTTGCGATGATTCTTACTCATGATGAAGAGTTGATGACAACACGCTCACGCACTCACATGGGTCTGTCCATCCCCTACGCACTCACATGGGTCTGTCCATCCCCTACGCACTCACATGGGTCTGTCCATCCCCTACGCACTCAGATGTGTCTGTTCCAGCCAGTGCTATGGAGGCGTGTGATTCCTTTGCCAAAAGGGAGGTGAGTGAGTCTGGCGGAGGCTGGAGTCATCCCACAGCAACAGGAGGAGGAAGCCAGGGGTAAACAATGGAACGTTTCATCAGGAGCCACCAGGTGACAGCCGAGGACTGACTCCAAATTCCTGCAACGGGAAGTCAGCACCACAAGTAAAGCATCCTCCTCGAAGGCTCAGAGTGGGGTGCCTAAATGTGTGTGGATGTAACCAAGATGCGAAGACCCTTACTGGAAAAACAATCACTCTTGAAGTAGAACCTTCAGACACAATTGAAAATGTGAAGGAAAATAGTGAAATTGGAGAAAAATGTAGCTTAGACATTGAAGCCTATTGATACAGTGGTTGAATTGATGAGAACTGCTATTGACGTTTGTGTAAATAAATTATACATTTCCTTTTTTCCATAGCCAGAGGTTGAACCATTATGTGACATTCATTTTTTTCATTCATTTCAAGCTAGAAGTTTCAGTTTTCTAAATTGTTTCTTACATTTTTCATATGTATATATATGTATGTGTGTGTGTGTGTATATGTGCGTATGTGTGTGTATGTGTGTGTATGTGTATATGTATATATATATGTATATTATCCCTGGGGATAGAGGTGAAAGAATACTTCCCACGTATTCCTCGCGTGTCGTAGAAAGCGACTAGAGGGGACGGGAGCGGGGGGCCAGAAATCCTCCCCTCCTTGTATTAACTTTCTAAAATGGGAAACAGAAGAAGGAGTCACGCGGGGAGTGCTCATCCTCCTCGAAGGCTCAGAGTGGGGTGCCTAAATGTGTGTGGATGTAACCAAGATGTGAAAAAAGGAGAGATAGGTAGTATGTTTGAGGAAAGGAACCTGGATGTTTTGGCTCTGAGTGAAACGAAGCTCAAGGGTAAAGGGGAAGAGTGGTTTGGGAATGTCTGGGGAGTAAAGTCAGGGGTTAGTGAGAGGACAAGAGCAAGGGAAGGAGTAGCAATACTCCTGAAACAGGAGTTGTGGGAGTATGTGATAGAGTGTAAGAAAGTAAATATATATATATATATATATAAATATATAACATACAAAGCTCCATCAGCCAGGATCGAACCTGGGACCCCTTGTGCAAGAGGCAGGCATGTAACCGCTAGGCTAAGGGACTGTATAATAGGAAACAACTATTCGAAATACTAAGTACTTGAATACCCTTCGTCTCACTATGGTGAGCAACGGGGTCTATCGGTTGTTTCCGAACAGAACACATAACCAGCTGAGAGCGTTTTACCGAACCTGACTGTACAACGCGGAGTTATATGAATACGAATAAAGTGTATATATATATATATATATATATATATATATATATATATATATATATATATATATATATATATATATATATATATATATATATATATATATATACGCGGGAGACAGCGACAAAGTATAATAAAAAAAAAATGATAATATTTATATATATAAACATGAAATGATTTGCCATTTAGAGTGGCTGGAAGCAGTACTATAGATGCCTTTAAGAATAATGTTGATAAATATTTCAAGTCCATGATCTTCTCTACTTGCGCGTCCTTCGTCATATTGACAACTTGCAGCCTATTTTATTTGCATCATATGTTTACCTTATAACGGTCACCATACTAAACTGTGAGTTTCTAATGTTTTTTCCCATCACCAACAGCCTCAAAACCACCCAATGATCAGGTAATATTAGAATTCTTTTGTATTCTTTTTTGAGTTATGATGTGATGTAATGCTAAGGAAAAGCGCTTAGAATGCCCCTTACATCTTCGTAGCTCATTTGTTTTGGACGATCATTTTTAGTCGTGATGTAATTGTGGAGTTTTGCTTTTTCTATGAGGTTATCGAATGAACTATTACAGACACCCAACGTGTATTTCATATTCAGTGCTCAGTCGTATTATCCTTTGCTTCAGTTACATCATCTATTCTGTGTGGGAGAGAGTCAACTGTGTTACTACAGGCGATGGATGGTCGACGGCTATTCTACTACATTTAACGAGTCTGGTTCTAGATTACGATCATCACCCGCGGCTTTATCTCTTCATCATGAATAGATTTTCTCTCAGCTTTGCGTCAACCCCTGTTGCTGGACAGATTATCACCTCGATATCAGGGTCTCTCTACATGAAATCTTTCATAATCTTGCTGGGCGTGGACTAGAGTATTCTCATGCACCAGATATATATATTTTGAAGCAGGGATGACCAGTACTGCTATTGAATACGGCAGAAACTCTTCTAGAAGTTCGATATCCTTTTTGGTGGTAAGTCGCCCATGGATGCATCCCAATAGACAACACATGACTCGGTCACTCACGCCCCGCTGTGGGTTGTGTTCTCTTATGGAACGTATGTTGCCTGACCCAAACCACTGCCTTGACTCTGTCTCATTGGATTCAAAGGTATTCTAATCCGTGAAATCACAGTCCTTAAAAGTTCAGTCAGGGTTAGAAGCTGATTGTTCAGGAGTGAGATTAAGTCGTCCCTCCCTCTGTGTGGCAGTCGGACCCTAAGTAGTGGCAGGAATGTACTGATGGAGGTGATGCTCGTGCAAGCCTCACCAGGCAGACTTAAGAACACAGAGCAGCTACAGAATCCATGGTGAGCTACACTACTGACATCAGGGATGCTCCACCACTACCCTCCACGAAGCGCTCATCATCTTCTCTGTTCGTTACACCGCTTCAACCACTTCTTGACAACGTTGATAGGAACGTTTATGTTGCCATCGAATGATTCACCTAACTGGTCATATACAACGACCAACCGCCAAGACACCTTCAGCGGAGGACGTTCCATTTTCACAGCTTCCATTAAGTCTTCCTCTGGGGGTGATGACTGACAAAGCTTGCTGTCATGTCTGATGTCCTGAAAACAATGATTATAATCACAGTTGATCACAGAGATGGTTATGCACATTTGTTTACATACGTTTATCTGAAATGCACGCATAAACCATAAGACAGCTCATGTTACAAGAGGCCAGCAGGGAGGGTGGTGGTACATCAGGCAGTTCATGTAACACGAGGCCAGCAGCGAGGATGGTGGTACATCAGGCAGTTCATGCAAAATATAATTCATTTCGACTTTATAAGTAAACTTTATGGAGGGAGCTAAAGAGTTTGATTTATGCAGAAAGTTCTCAATAGGTAGATTGTTTGGCAAAAAGCTAAACTCGTTCGCTCCTTCAATAATGTTAACTAATGAAGTCGAAATGAATGATAAGTTGCCATTCTTGGATGTAGAAGTCATCATCAGGAATAAAGGTATTTTGAAAGCTAAGGTTTACAGAAAACATAAAAATAAACTGCCTTATCATATACACAAACACAACACACACACACACACACACACATATATATATATATATATATATATATATATATATATATATATATATATATATATATATATAAACATAGTGCATAGAAACGCACACCATCACAGAAAGTACAAACCTCCAACAGCCAGGATCGAACCAGGGACCTCTGTGCAAGAGGCGGGAATGCTAACCGCTAGGCTATGGGCCTGGCTAATAGGAAATAACTATTCGAATACTATGCACTCGGATACCCTTCGTCTCACGTTAGTGAGCAACGGGGTCTACACCGGTCATTTCCCAAAAGGCGCATATAGCCAGCAGATACCATTTTATCGAACCTATCTGTACAACTCGGAGGTGTATGAATACGAACATAGTGCATAGAAACGCGCACCTTCATAGAATACATAAACCTCCAACAGCAAGGATCGAACCCGAGACACCTGTTTTGGTCTAGGTGGTGTGCAAAGTGAGAGGTTTAGGGAAAATAATTTGGTAAACAGAGAAGAGGTAGTAAAAGCTTTGCGGAAGATGAAAGCCGGCAAGGCATTAGGTTTGGATGGTATTGCAATGGAATTCATTAAGAAAGGGGGTGACTGTATTAATACGTTGACTGGTTGGTAAGGTTATTTAATGTATGTATGATTCATGGTGAGGTGCCTGAGGATTGGCGGAATGAGTGCATAGTGCCATTGTACAAAGGCAAAGGGGATAAGAGTGAGTGCTCAAATTACAGAGGTATAAGTTTGTTGAGTATTCCTGGCAAATTATATGGGAGGGTATTGAGTGAGAGGGTGAAGGCATGTACAGAGCATCAGATTGGGGAAGAGCAGTGTGGTTTCAGAAGTGTTAGAGGATGTGTGGATCAGGTGTTTGCTTTGAAGAATGTATGTGAGAAATACTTAGAAAAGCAAATGGATTTGTATGTAGCATTTATGGATCTGGAGAAGGCATATGATAGAGTTGATAGAGATGCTCTGTGGAAGGTATTAAAATATATAGTGTGGGAGGCAAGTTGTTAGAAGCAGTTAAAAGTTTTTATCGAGGATGTAAGGCATGTGTACGTGTAGGAAGAGAGGAAAGTGATTGGTTCTCAGTGAATGTAGGTTTGCGGCAGGGGTGTGTGATGTCTCCATGGTTGTTTAATTTGTTTATGGATGGGGTTGTTAGGGAGGTGAATGCAAGAGTTTTGGAAAGAGGAGCAAGTATGAAGTCTGTTGTGGATGAGAGAGCTTGGGAAGTGAGTCAGTTGTTGTTCGTTGATGATACAGCGCTGGTGGCTGATTCATGTGAGAAACTGCAGAAGCTGGTGACTGAGTTTGGTAAAGTGTGTGAAAGAAGAAAGTTAAGAGTAAATGTGAATAAGAGCAAGGTTATTAGGTACAGCAGGGTTGAGGGTCAAGTCAATTGGGAGGTAAGTTTGAATGGAGAAAAACTGGAGGAAGTAAAGTGTTTTAGATATCTGGGAGTGGGTCTGGCAGCGGATGGAACCATGGAAACGGAAGTGAATCATAGGGTGGGGGAGTGGGCGAAAATCCTGGGAGCCTTGAAGAATGTGTGGAAGTCGAGAACATTATCTCAGAAAGCAAAAATGGGTATGTTTGAAGGTATAGTGGTTCCAACAATGTTGTATGGTTGCGAGGCGTGGGCTATGGATAGAGTTGTGCGCATGAGGATGGATGTACTGGAAATGAGATGTTTGAGGACAATGTGTGGTGTGAGGTGGTTTGATCGAGTAAGTAATGTAAGGGTAAGAGAGATGTGTGGAAATAAAAAGAGCATGGTTGAGCGAGCAGAAGAGGGTATTTTGAAATGGTTTGGGCACATGGAGAGAATGAGTGAGGAAAGATTGACCAAGAGGATATATGTGTTGGAGGTGGAGGGAACGAGAAGTGGGAGACCAAATTGGAGGTGGAAAGATGGAGTGAAAAAGATTTTGAGTGATCGGGGCCTGAACATGCAGGAGGGTGAAAGGCGGGCAAGGAATAGAGTGAATTGGATCGATGTGGTATACCGGGGTTGACGTGCTGTCAGTGGATTGAATCAGGGCATGTGAAGCGTCTGGGGTAAACCATGGAAAGTTGTGTGGGGCCTGGATGTTGAAAGGGAGCTATGGTTTCGGGCTTTATTGCATGACAGCTAGAGACTGAGTGTGAACGAATGGGGCCTTTGTTGTCTTTTCCTAGTGCTACCTCGCACACATGAGGGGGGAGGGGGATGGTATTCCATGTGTGGCGAGGTGGCGATGGGTATGAATAAAGGCAGACAATGTGAACTGTGTGCATGGGTATATATGTACATGTCTGTGTGTGTATATATATGTGTACATTGAGATGTATAGGTATGTATATTTGCGTGTGTAGACGTGTATGTATATACATGTGTATGGGGGTGGGTTGGGCCATTTCTTTCGTCTTTTTCCTTGCGCTACCTCGCAAAGCCCCTTTGCTTTTGTACAATGGCACTATGCACGCATTTCGCCAATCCTCAGAAACCTCACCATGAGTCATACACACATTAAATAAACTTACCAACCAGTCAACAATACAGTCACCCCCTTTTTTAATCGATTCCACTGCAATACCATCCAAACATGCTGCCTTGCCGGCTTTCATCTCCCGCAAAGCTTTTACTACCTCTTCTCTGTTTACCAAATCATTTTCCCTAACCCTCTCACTTTGCACACCACCTCGACCAAAACACCCTATATCTGCCACTCTATCATCAAACACATTCAACAAACCTTCAAAATACTCACTCCATCTCCTTCTCACATCACCACTACTTGTTATCACCTCCCATTAGCGCCCTTCACTGAAGTTCCCATTTGCTCCCTTGTCTTACGCACTTTATTTACCTCCTTCCAGAACATCTTTTTATTCTCCCTAAAATGATACTCTCTGCAGAAGCTGGTGACTGAGTTTGGTAAAGTATGTGAAAGAAGTAACTTAAGATTAAATTTGAATAAGAGCAACGTTCCTTGCGCTACCTCTCTAACGCTGGAGACAGCGACGAAGCAAGATATAATAAGATATAAATATATATATATATATATATATATATATATATATATATATATATATATATATATATATATATATATATATATATATATATATATATATATATATATTTTTATATGTTTATTTTGTTTTGTCGCTGTCTCCCGCGTTTGCGAGGTAGCGCAAGGAAACAGACGAAAGAAATGGCCCAACCCACACGCATACACATGTATATACATACACGTCCCCACACGCAAATATACACACACATACATCTCAATTTACATATATATATACACACACAGACATATACATATATCACATGCACACAATTAACACTGTCTGCCTTTATTCATTTCCCATAGCCAACTCGCCAAACATGGAATAACATCCCCCTCCCACTCTTTTGTGCGAGGTAGCGCTAGGAAAAGACAACAAATCCACATTCGTTCACACTCAGTCTCTAGCTGTCTTGCAATCCTTTCACCCTCCTGCATGTTCAGGCCCCGATCACACAAAATCTTTTTCACTCCATCTTTCCACCTCAAATTTGGTCTCCCTCTTCTCCTCGTTCCCTCCACCTCCGACACATATATCCTCTTGGTCAATCTTTCCTCACTCATTCTCTCCATGTGCCCAAACCACTTCAAAACACCCTCTTCTGCTCTCTCAACTACGCTCTTTTTGTTTCCACACATCTCTCTTACCCTTACGTTACTCACTCGATCAAACCACCTCACACCACACATTGTCCTCAAACATCTCATTTCCAGCACATCCATCCTCCTGCGCACAACTCTATCCATAGCCCACGCCTCGCAACCATACAACATTGTTGGAACCACTATTCCTTCAAACATACCCTTTTTGCTTTCCGAGATAATGTTCTCGACTTCCACACATTCTTCAAGGCCCCCAGAATTTTCGCCCCCTCCCCATCCCCGCTTTCATGGTTCCATCCGCTGCCAGATCCACTCCCAGATATCTAAAACACTTCACTTCCTCCAGTTTTTCTCCATTCAAACTCACCTCCCAATTGACTTGACCCTCAACCCTACTGTACCTAATAACCTTGCTCTTATTCACATTTACTCTTAACTTTCTTCTTCCACACACTTTACCAAACTCAGTCACCAGCTTCTGCAGTTTCTCACATGAATCAGCCACCAGCGCTGTATCATCAGCGAACAACAACTGACTCACTTCCCAAGCTCTCTCATCCACAACAGACTTCATACTTGCCCCTCTTTCCAAAACTCTTGCATTCACCTCCCTAACAACCCCATCCATAAACAAATTAAACAACCATGGAGACATCACACACCCCTGCCGCAAACCTACATTCACTGAGAACCAATCACTTTCCTCTCTTCCTACACGTACACATGCCTTACATCCTCGATAAGAACTTTTCACTGCTTCTAACAACTTGCCTCCCACACAATATATTCTTAATACCTCCACAGAGCATCTCTATCAACTCTATCATATGCCTTCTCCAGATCCATAAATGCTACATACAAATCCATTTGCTTTTCTAAGTATTTCTCACATACATTCTTCAAAGCAAACACCTGATCCACACATCCTCTACCACTTCTGAAACCACACTGCTCTTCCCCAGTCTGATGCTCTGTACATGCCTTCACCCTCTCAATCAATACCCTCCCATATAATTTGCCAGGAATACTCAACAAACTTATACCTCTGTAATTTGAGCACTCACTCTTATCCCCTTTCCCTTTGTACAATGGCACTATGCACGCATTCCGCCAATCCTCAGGCACCTCACCATGAGTCATACATACATTAAATAACCTTACCAACCAGTCAACAATACAGTCACCCCCTTTTTTAATAAGTTCCACTTCAATACCATCCAAACCTAATTCCTTGCCGGCTTTCATCTTCCGGAAAGCTTTTACTACCTCTTCTCTGTTTACCAACTCATTTTCCCTAACCCTCGCACTTTGCACACCACCTCGACCAAAACACCCTATATCTGCCACTCTATCATCAAACACATTCAACAAACCTTCAAAATACTCACTCCATCTCCTTCTCACATCACCACTACTTGTTATCACCTCCCCATTTGCGCCCTTCACTGAAGTTCCCATTTCCTCCCTTGTCTTACGCACTTTATTTACCTCCTTCCAGAACATCTTTTTATTCTCCCTAAAATTTAATGATACTCTCTCACCCCAACTCTCATTTGCCCTCTTTTTTACCTCTTGCACCTTTCTCTTGACCTCCTGTCTCTTTCTTTTATACATCTCCCACTCAATTTCATTTTTTCCCTGCAAAAATCGTCCAAATGCCTCTCTCTTCTCTTTCACTAATACTCTTACTTCTTCATCCCACCACTCACTACCCTTTCTAATCAACCCACTTCCCACTCTTCTCATGCCACAAGCATCTTTTGCGCAATCCATCACTGATTCCCTAAATACATCCCATTCCTCCCCCCACTCCCCTTACTTCCATTGTTCTCACCTTTTTCCATTCTGTACTCAGTCTCTCCTGGTACTTCCTCACACAAGTCTTCTTCCCAAGCTCACTTACTCTCACCACCCTCTTCACCCCAACATTCACTCTTCTTTTCTGAAAACCCATACAAATCTTCACCTTAGCCTCCACAAGATAATGATCAGACATCCCTCCAGTTGCACCTCTCAGCACGTTAACATCCAAAAGTCTCTCTTTCGCGCGCCTGTCAATTAACACGTAATCCAATAACGCTCTCTGGCCATCTCTCCTACTTACATAAGTATACTTATGTATATCTCGCTTTTTAAACCAGGTATTCCCAATCATCAGTCCTTTTCCAGCACATAAATCTACAAGTTCTTCACCATTTCCATTTACAACACTGAACACCCCATGTATACCAATTATTCCCTCAACTGCCACATTACTCACCTTTGCATTCAAATCACCCAACACTATAACCCGGTCTCGTGCATCAAAACCACTAACACACTCATTCAGCTGCTCCCAAAACACTTGCCTCTCATGATCTTTCTTCTCATGCCCAGGTGCATATGCACCAATAATCACCCATCTCTCTCCATCAACTTTCAGTTTTACCCATATTAATCGAGAATTTACTTTCTTACATTCTATCACATACTTCCACAACTCCTGTTTCAGGAGTACTGCTACTCCTTCCCTTGCTCTTGTCCTCTCACTAACCCCTGACTTTACTCCCAAGACATTCCCAAACCACTCTTCCCCTTTACCCTTGAGCTTCGTTTCACTCAGAGCCAAAACATCCAGGTTCCTTTCCTCAAACATACTACCTATCTCTCCTTTTTTCACATCTTGGTTACATCCAAACACATTTAGGCACCCTAATCTGAGCCTTCGAGGAGGATGAGCACTCCCCGCGTGACTCCTTCTTCTGTTTCCCATTTTAGAAAGTTAAAAAAATACAAGGAGGGGAGGATTTCTGGCCCCCCGCTCCCGTCCCCTCTAGTCGCTTTCTACGACACGCGAGGAATACGTGGGAAGTATTCTTTCACCCCTATCCCCAGGGATAATATACATCTATATATACACATACACACACATACACACACACACGCACATATACACACACACACACACATACATATATATACATGTGAAAAATGTAAGAAACAAATTAGAAAACTGAAACTTCTAGCTTGAAATGAAATGAAAAAATGAATGTCACATAATGGTTCAACCTCTGGCTATGGAAAGGAAATGTTTAATTTTTTATGATACAGCGCTGGTGGCTGATTCATGTGAGAAACTGCAGAAGCTGGTGACTGAGTTTGGTAAAGTGTGTGAAAGAAGAAAGTTAAGAGTAAATGTGAATAAGAGCAAGGTTATTAGGTACAGTAGGGTTGAGGGTCAATTCAATTGGGAGGTGAGTTTGAATGGAGAAAAACTGGAGGAAGTGAAGTGTTTTAGATATCTGGGAGTGGATCTGGCAGCGGATGGAACCATGGAAGCGGAAGTGGATCATAGGGTGGGGGAGGGGGCGAAAATTCTGGGGGCCTTGAAGAATGTGTGGAAGTCGAGAACATTATCTCGGAAAGCAAAAATGGGTATGTTTGAAGGAATAGTGGTTCCAACAATGTTGTATGGTTGCGAGGCGTGGACTATGGATAGAGATGTGCGCAGGAGGATGGATGTGCTGGAAATGAGATGTTTGAGGACAACGTGTGGTGTGAGGAAGTTTGATCGAGTAAGTAACGTAAGCATAAGAGAGATATGTGGAAATAAAAAGAGCGTGGTTGAGAGAGCAGAAGAGGGTGTTTTGAAATGGTTTGGTCACATGGAGAGAATGAGTGAGGAAAGATTGACCAAGAGGATATATGTGTCGGAGGTGGAGGGAACGAGGAGAAGAGGGAGACCAAATTGAAGGTGGAAAGATGGAGTGAAAAAGATTTTGTGTGATCGGGGCCTGAACATGCAGGAGGGTGAAAGGAGGGCAAAGAATAGAGTGAATTGGAGTGATGTGGTATACCGGGGTTGACGTGCTGTCAGTGGATTGAATCAAGGCATGTGTATGGGGGTAGGTTGGGCCATTTCTTTCGTCTGTTTCCTTGCGCTACCTCGCAAACGCGGGAGACAGCGACAAAGCAAAAAAAAAAAAATATATATATATATATATATATATGATAGAGTTGATAGAGATGCTCTGTGGAAGGTATTAAGAATATATGGTGTGGGAGGCAAGTTGTTAAAAGCAGTGAAAAGTTTTTATCGAGGATGTAAGGCATGTGTACGTGTAGGAAGAGAGGAAAGTGATTGGTTCTCAGTGAATGTAGGTTTGCGGCAGGGGTGTGTGATGTCTCCATGGTTGTTTAATTTGTTTATGGATGGGGTTGTTAGGGAGGTAAATGCAAGAGTCCTGGAAAGAGGGGCAAGTATGAAGTCTGTTGGGGATGAGAGAGCTTGGGAAGTGAGTCAGTTGTTGTTCGCTGATGATACAGCGCTGGTGGCTGATTCATGTGAGAAACTGCAGAAGCTGGTGACTGAGTTTGGTAAAGTGTGTGGAAGAAGAAAGTTAAGAGTAAATGTGAATAAGAGCAAGGTTATTAGGTACAGTAGGGGTGAGGGTCAAGTCAATTGGGAGGTGAGTTTGAATGGAGAAAAACTGGAGGAAGTGAAGTGTTTTAGATATCTGGGAGTGGATCTGTCAGCGGATGGAACCATGGAAGCGGAAGTGGATCATAGGGTGGGGGAGGGGGCGAAAATTTTGGGAGCCTTGAAAAATGTGTGGAAGTCGAGAACATTATCTCGGAAAGCAAAAATGGGTATGTTTGAAGGAATAGTGATTCCAACAATGTTGTATGGTTGCGAGGCGTGGGCTATGGATAGAGATATGCGCAGGAGGATGGATGTGCTGGAAATGAGATGTTTGAGGAAAATGTGTGGTGTGAGGTGGTTTGATCGAGTAAGTAACGTAAGGGTAAGAGAGATGTGTGGAAATAAAAAGAGCGTGGTTGAGAGAGCAGAAGAGGGTGTTTTGAAATGGTTTGGGCACATGGAGAGATTGAGTGAGGAAAGATTGACCAAGAGGATATATGTGTCGGAGGTGGAGGGAACGAGGAGAAGAGGGAGACCAAATTGGAGGTGGAAAGATGGAGTGAAAAAGATTTTGTGTGATCGGGGCCTGAACATGCAGGAGGGTGAAAGGAGGGCAAGGAATAGAGTGAATTGGAGCGATGTGGTATACAGGGGTTGACGTGCTGTCAGTGGATTGAATCAAGGCATGTGAAGCGTCTGGGGTAAACCATGGAAAGCTGTGTAGGTATGTATATTTGCGTGTGTGGACGTGTGTATGTACATGTGTATGGGCGGGGGGGGTTGGGCCATTTCTTTCGTCTGTTTCCTTGCGCTACCTCGCAAACGCGGGAGACAGCGACAAAGTATAAAAAAAAAAAAAAAAAAAAATATATATATATATATATATATATATATATATATATATATATATATATATATATATATATATATCTTTCTTTTTCTTTCAAACTATTCGCCATTTCCCGCATTAGCGAGGTAGCGTTAAGAACAGAGGACTGGGCCTTTCAGGGAATACCCTCACCTGGCCCAATTCTCTGTTCCTTCTTTTGGAAAATTAAAAAAAAACGAGAGGGGAGGATTTCCAGCCCCCCGCTCCCTTCCCTTTTAGTCGCCTTCTACAACACGCAGGGAATACATGGGAAGTATTCTTTCTCCCCTATCCCCAGGGATATATATATATATATATATATATATATATATATATATATATATATATATATATATATATATATATATATATATATATATATATTATCCCTGGGGATAGGGGAGAAAGAACTTCCCATGTATTCCCTGCGTGTCGTAGAAGGCGACTAAAAGGGGAGGGAACGGGTGGCTCGAAATCCTCCCCTCTCGTTTTTTTTTTTCAATTTTCCAGAAGAAGGAACAGAGAAGGGGGCCAGGTGAGGATATTCCCTCTAAGGCCCAGTCCTCTGTTGATAACGCTACCTCGCTAATGCGGGAAATGGCGAATAGTACGAAAAGAAAGATATATATATATATATATATATATATATATATATATATATATATATATATATATATATATATATATATATATATATATATTCATGTGAGAAACTGCAGAAGCTGGTGACTGAGTTTGGTAAAGTGTGTGAAAGAAGAAAGTTATGAGTAAATGTGAATAAGAGCAAGGTTATTAGGTACAGTAGGGTTGAGGGTCAATTCAATTGGGAGGTGAGTTTGAATGGAGAAAAACTGGAGGAAGTGAAGTGTTTTAGATATTTGGGAGTGGATCTGGCAGCGGATAGAACCATGGAAGCGGAAGTGGATCATAGGGTGGGGGAGGGGGCGAAAATTCTGGGAGCCTTGAAGAATGTGTGGAAGTCGAGAACATTATCTCTGAAAGCAAAAATGGGTATGTTTGAAGGAATAGTGGTTCCAACAATGTTGTATGGTTGCGAGGCGTGGACTATGGATAGAGTTGTGCGCAGGAGGATGGATGTGCTGGAAATGAGATGTTTGAGGACAATGTGTGGTGTGAGGTGGTTTGATCGAGTAAGTAACGTAAGGGTAAGAGAGATGTGTGGAAATAAAAAGAGCGTGGTTGAGAGAGCAGAAGAGGGTGTTTTGAAATGGTTTGGTCACATGGAGAGAATGAGTGAGGAAAGATTGACCAAGAGGATATATGTGTCGGAGGTGGAGGGAACGAGGAGAAGAGGGAGACCAAATTGGAGGTGGAAAGATGGAGTGAAAAAGATTTTGTGTGATCGGGGCCTGAACATGCAGGAGGGTGAAAGGAGGGCAAAGAATACAGTGAATTGGAGCGATGTGGTATACCGGGGTTGACGTGCTGTCAGTGGATTGAATCAAGGCATGTGTATGTGGGTGGGTTAGGCCATTTCTTTCGTCTGTTTCCTTGCGCTACCTCGCAAACGCGGGAGACAGCGACAAAGCAAAAAAAAAAAAAAAAAAAAAAAAATAATATATATATATATATATATATATATATATATATATATATATATATATATATATATATATATATATATATGAATATATGCACACACACACACACACATATATATATATATATATATATATATATATATATATATATATATATATATATATATGAATATATATACACACACACATATACATATATATATATATATATATATATATATATATATATATATATATATATATATATATATATATATTTTGTATTTTTTTATTTTGCTTTGTCGGTGTCTCCCGCGTTTGCGAGGTAGCGCAAGCAAACAGATGAAAGAAATGGCCGAACCCACCCCCATACACATGTATATACATACATGTCCACACATGCAAATATACATACCCATACATCTCAATGTACACATATATATACACACACAGACACATACATATATACACATGCACACAATTCACACTGTCTGCCTTTATTCATTCCCATCACCACCTCGCTACACATGGAATACCATCCCCCTCCCCCCTCATGTGTGCGAGGTAGCGCTAGGAAAAGACAACAAAGGCCCCATTCGTTCACACTCAGTCTCTAGCTGTCATGCAATAATGCCCGAAACCACAGCTCCCTTTCCACATCCAGGCCCCACACAACTTTCCATGGTTTACCGCAGACGCTTCACATGTCCTGATTCAATCCATTGACAGGACGTCGACCCCGGTATACCACATCGATCCAATTCACTCTATTCCTTGCCCGCCTTTCACCCTCCTGCATGTTCAGGCCCCGATCACTCAAAATCTTTTTCACTCCATCTTTCCACCTCTAATTTGCTCTCCCACTTCTCCTCGTTCTTTCTACCTCCGACACATATATCCTCATGGTCAATCTTTCCTCACTCATTCCCTCCATGTGCCCAAACCATTTCAAAACACCTTCTTCTGCTCTCTCAACCACGCTCTTTTTATTTCCACACATCTCTCTTACCCTTACATTACTTACTCGATCAAACCACCTCACACCTCACATTGTCCTTAAACAATTCATTTTCAGTACATCCACCCTCCTGCGCACAACTCTATCCATAGCCCACGCCTCGCAACCATACAACATTGTTGGAACCACTATTCCTTCAAACATAGCCATATTTGTTTTCGGAGATAATGTTCTATATATATATATATAATATTTTTTTTTTCTTACTATTCGCCATTTCCATATATATATATGAATATACATATACACACACGCACATATATATATATATATATATATATATATATATACATATATACGAATAAAGTGTATATGAACGCGCACCTTCATAGAACATACAAAGCTCCATCAGCCAGGATCGAACCTGGGACCCCTTGTGCAAGAGGCAGGCTTGCTAACCGCTAGGCTAAGGGACTGTATTAATAGGAAACAACTATTCGAAATACTAAGTACTCGAATACCCTTCGTCTCACAATGGTGAGCAACGGGGTCTATCGGTTGTTTCCGAACAGAACACATAGCGTTGTTTATAGTGAGACGAAGGGTATTAGAGTACTCAGTATTTCGAATAGTTGTTTCCTATTATACAGTCCCTTAGCCTAGTGGTTAGCAAGCCTGCCTCTTGCACAAGGGGTCCCAGGTTCGATCCTGGCTGATGGAGCTTTGTATGTTCTATCATATTTACTATACTTAGTCGCTGTCTCCCGTGTTAGCGAGGTAACGTAAGGAAACAGTTGAAGGAATGGCCCAGCCCACCCACATGCAAATGTTTATATATATAAAACTTGATTCATGTACTTTTTTTTATAGACCAGGCCTTAAGTGGGGAAGAACAGCTAGGTTGACTGTGGACCGATTGCCGCAACCAGGATTCGAACCTATGCGCTCGACCCCTATGTGGCCCGTGAATGCGTCACGGTCAGAAACACTAGCCGATACACCACGGTTGATGGTGGTATTCGGCTCTGGCACCTTGCATATCATTAAATCTTATTGTGTGGAGAAGACAGGAAACCGTTTATAAATTTTGACTGCGACAAAGCTGTCAACTTTGTATAGAACTTCACTAATATTCATGTTATAATTCATGTTATAATATTCATGTTATAATATTCATGTTATAATATAACTCTGTAAAATTATATCTTTCCGAACTTAAGGGATTTATAAATGAAAGATCTAAGATATTTCAACTTGATCCAGTGAAATATATATCTTCTCAAACTCATCATCAATAAACTGTGGACTACAAATAATTAATGCCTTAAGGAACATCGACTGGAATGATGACTGTTTTATTCTGCCATGTTGAGCTGAGTGATAAAGAATGTAAGAACAAACATTGGTGGGTTTTCTGGAGATGTTAAGTTTGAGCATGTTTCCATCTCTATGGATCATGCAACCTAAAAATGATAACATGTAATCATTTTCCACTTTCACAGTAAAGTTGAAGGAAGGTACTAAATTGTTGAGTTAAGGGAGAAATGTTTGAAAATTTCCGTTTGTTGGCCAAACACAAAGAACATCATCTACATAACTAAACCAAATTATATTAGAAGCTAAGAGATCCCGTAGTAATTTTGTTTCAAAAAAATTCCGTGTAAAGATTACTTAGTACTGTGGTCACTGAGGGGACGTGGTGTCGCCTAGGTGCACGTCAGTGAGCCAAGCTATCAATAAGGTGGACTGTGAAGGGTTGCACTCACGATGTTACATGTGATTTCAGAGGTCGTCAGGCAAAAAATATCATTGACTGACCTGCATGACAGATGTCCACAAAAGTTGACTTCCTCTACTGTACTGGAATTATTAACAGCTGTTGTGAATAAATGCTTTAGAAACAGTTCGCATATACGTTCAGGAAAATATTAAGGAAAGTTCTTTCGGTGATTACCCAACTCTTAAACTTGAATATAGCCAGGATTTGAGATGCCAGTGACTATTATTCTTTTCTTTACTTGAAATTGACTTTAAAATGGCATGAAAATATCTTCTTTGATGATAATTTCATAGACCAGTTATTATGTCTTCATTGTAAGTAATATATATTGCAAAGAGCGCCAGTCTGACATGACTTCCATCATTGTTCCATACCCGTTAACATCTCTCCCACCAGATCCACTCAGTCTCCCCCAAATGTATCTCTCTTATCTCCTCTCTGCACGCGATCCCTCTGCAAGATAACATGAATAGTACAACCAGTGCGGAGTTGCATGGTGATGTGGCTAGATACTTTTCTCTGGCTGCAGGAAGAAAGTAAACACTATATTGTTCCGCTCCTCGAACATATAAGTTGGTCCAGCTTTGTTTTGGAATCAGTGACTCTGCATTTTCTCTTTATGAATTCTTTTTAAGGTTCCATTTATGTGCCTTGGTCCACTCTATCGTCCTGTGATTATCCAAACCAATTTATTTAGTATAAGCGACAATAAAATCTCTTCCTTCCCTTCTCGTTTTAAAGTATGGTGATTGCAGTATTATCATCCTCTTCTTTGGGCTTTGATTCATCATTTCATCCACTACCTTTGCCGTACAATTTTCTAATTCTTTCTAAACTGTTTATATACATATTGATACTGAACGAAAAGGGAGTCTTACACTTGTGGGACCCTATCATTCGAAACTTCTCCACTTTCATACAACTTTTGAAACGTTTGTATGCTAACTCTTCATTTAGTAAGTTCTCATGCAATCTACTCCACTCATCCACCTCTTGTACTGCAAGAGTACCTGTTTACATCATCTTCAATAAGTTTCTTATTCAATTTCAGACTATATTCTTATGGCTGTTCTATCTCTATCTCTTTCGAAGAACTGCTCGCTGTGTACATCATCAGCTTGTTTAGTAATCTAAGGATGTGATCAGGTCAACCTCTCCATTCTTCTGTCTTCCATACAGGATATATTTAAGGCATCTATCCTCTCCCTGTGACTCAGGGCTATCAATTCTGGTGCCATGTCTGTCTTACTCTGGATCTTCTTCAAGAAGTCTTTCTGCTTCTTTAGGTGCATTGATCCAACTTTAGAAGCATTTTTGAGCATTTACATCATGTATTTCCTTATCTATAAATTCAAGCGCAAATATATTTACTGTTAGCTAGTGTGTGTGTGTGTGTGTGTGTGTGTGTGTGTGTGTGTGTGTGTGTGTGTGTGTGTGTGTGTTTCTCGGGACGTAAGTCTGCACTCGTAAGGTCTCATTTCTTTGTTTTTCACTTCTATCATTTCTCTCCATATTTCGCGAGACTTTGCCAAGTTTATTGCTATAGCCTCTGATGGACCACTTCCTCCCAGTTTCAAAACATTGTTCACCATCAACATCATGACATCCATTGAAGAAGTTCATTGTTGCCATCATGTCTCCCACTAATATAATGTCGCTTCATATGACTAAGTGTAAGCTGTTGTCTTCTCCCTGTAGCTCAGGTCTCATAGTTCAGGTACAGGTTTCGTTTCCCGCCATTCGACTCTTTCTTGCATCTGTGATGCTTCCTCAAGTTGGCAGACCAACCTGGTGATACATGTTCTAAAGTGATTCTAACATACTTGATGCATAACGTCCCATCCGTAAACTACCAACAACTACACTTTGGTTACGTGTCATAGCAGCTTGGCGAATATTAGTCTACTATTGGTGGGGACACACGAACAATAGAATGTATTATCCATAGAAAAGGGATTTTGAATCAATTGGTTTCTCACGTCCTTCAAAGTCGCAAACATTTTTCCCCGTTTGTTCTTTCTCCCTTTCATTAACCTCTTTATGTCTTAATTGAGGCCCTTTCTTGATATGGACTTTTAGTACGTGACTAGAGCCTCCAAAATGATAAGAAAAGAAAGAAATACGTCCCAGAGTAAGTGGGTCAAGTTGTGAGGTTAGAAGAAGAGATGGATAAGTTGCATCACTTTAGACTCAACTTTGTCTAGTAAGTATGAGAGCTAGAAAATCCGCTCTCCCACCCCCAGCCCCAGCTGTGAGAGCATGTACTCCATAAAAGGACGGATCAATATATATTGGCGCAAATGATGTTGCCACTATTACAATACTTTCTTAAAGGTTTCTTGTGACAAGTTACGTACACGGACAGAGTCTGTGATAAAGATAGACCATAGTATAGACGTACGTCAAAAAGAAGAAGAGGTATATATCCCCTCTAGAGAAACTAAGGCGAGTTTTCATAGACTGATGATTATAGAGGATGATTAGCATTACTTTTACATTATAGAGCTCCACACTTACTCGAACCTTAAGTGCCCCTACTCACTTAGGTGGTATTTAGGTAGCGCTAGGAAAAGACAACAAAGGCCACATTCGTACACACAAAGTCTCTAGCTGTCATGTGCAATGCACCGAAACCACAGCTCCCTTTCCACATCCAGGCCCCACAAAACTCCCATGGTTCACCCTAGGCGCTTCACATTCCCTGTTTCAATCCATCAACAGCACGTCGACCTCGGTCTGCTACATCTTTTCAATTCACTCCACTCCCTGCACGTCCTTCACCCTCCTGCATGTTCAGGCCCCGATCGCTCAAAATCATTTTCACTCCATTCTTCCACCTTCAGTTTGGTCTCCTACTTCTTGTTCCCTCCAATTTGACATACATATACCCTTTGTCAACCTCTCTTCACTCAATCTCTCCACGTGACCAAACCATTTCAACACACCCTCCTCTGCTCTCTCAACCACACTCTTTACTACAACACATCTCCCCCACCCCCTTTACCACTTACTCGATCAAACCACCTCGCACCACATATTGTCCTCAAACACTCCATTTCAACACATCCACCCTGCTTCGCACAATCCCATCTATAACCCATGTCTCGGAACCATATAAATTGTTTGAACCACTATTACTTCAAAAACACTCATATTTGCTCTACGAGATAACGTTCTCGTCTTCCACACATTCTTCACTGCTCCCAGAACCTTCGCTCCCTCCCCCACCCTGTGACTCATTTCCGCTTCCATAGTTTCATCCGACACCAAATCCATTCTCAGATATCTAAAACACTTCACCTTCTCAAGGTCTTCTCCAATGAAAATCACCTCCCAATTAACTTGTCTTCCAACCCTACTAAACCTAGTTACCCTGCTCCATTTCACATTCACTCTCAGTTTTCTTCTTTCACACACCCCACCAAACTGAGTCACCAACTTCTGCAGTTTCTCACTCGAATCAGCCACCAGCGATATATCATTAGCGAACAACAAATGACTCACCTCCCAAGCCCCCTCATTCACAACACACTGCATGCTTGCCCCTCTTTCCAAAACACTTGCATTCACCTCCCTAACAACCCCATCCCTAAACAAATTAAATAACCATAGAGACATCACGCACCTCTGTCGCAAACGAACATTCACTGAGAACTAATCACTTTCCTCTCTTCCTACACGTACACATGCCTTACATCTTTGATAAAAACTTTTCACTGCTTCTAACAACTTGCCTCCCACACCATATTTTCTTAATACCTTCCACAGAGCATCTCTATCAGCTCTATCATATGCCTTCTCCAGATCCATAAATGCTGCATACAAATCCATTTGCTTTTCTAAGTATTTCTCACATACATACTTCAAATCAAACACCTGATCCACACATCCTCTACTACTTCTGAAACCACACTGCTCTTCCCTAGTCTGATTCGCTGTACATGCCTTCACCCTCTCAATCAATACCCTCCCATATAATTTCCCGGGAATACTCAACAAACTTATACCTCTGTAATTTGAGCACTCACTTTTATCCCCTTTGCCTTTGTACAATGGTACTATGCAAGCATTCCGCCAATCCTCAGGCATCTCAACATGAGTCATAGGTACATTAAATAACCTTACCAACAATACAGTCACCCCCTTTTTTAATAAATTTCACTGCCATACCATCCAAACCCGCTGCCTTGCCGGCTTCCATCTTCCGCAAAGATTTTACTGCCTCCTCTCTGTTTACCAAATCATTCTCCCTAACCTTCTCACTTTGCACATCACCTCGACCAAAACACTCTATATCTGCCACTCTATCATCAAACACATTCTACAAACCTTCAAAATAACCACTCCATCTCCTTAAATCAGCACTACTTGTTATCACCTTCCTATTAGACCCTTCACTGATGTTCCCATTTGTTTCCTTGTCTTACGCACTTTATTTACCTCCTTCCAAAACATCTTTTTATTCTCCCTTACATTTAATGATACTATATAGGCATAATTTTGTTGAGTATCACTGGGAGGGTATTGATTTAGAGGGTGAAGGCATGTACAGAGCATCAGATTGGGGAAGAGCATTGTGGTTTCATAAGAGGTAGAGGATGTGTAGATCGGGTGTTTGCATTGATGAAATACTTAGAAAACCAGATGGATTTGTATGTAGCATTTATGGATCTGGAGAAGGCATATGATTTAAGGTATGTGTAAGAGTAGGAAGAGAGGAAAGTGATTGGTTCCCAGTGAATGTCGGTCTGCAGCAGTGGTGGATGATGTCCACATGGTTGTTAAATTATGGATGGGATGATTAGGGAGGTAAATGCAAGAATTTTGGAGAGAGGGGCGAGTATGTAGTCTGGTGGGGATGAGAAGGCCTGGGAAGTGATTCAGTTGTTGTTCGCTGATGATACAGCTTTGGTGACTGATTCGAGTGAGAAACTGCAGAGGTTGGTGACTGAGTTTGGAAACGTGTGTAAAAGTAGAACGTTGTGAGTGAATGTGAATAAGAACAAGGTTATTAGGTTCAATAGATTTGAGGGACAAGTTATTTGGGATGTAATTTCGAATGAAGAAAAATTTGAAGAAGTGAAGTGTTTCAGATATCTGGGAGTGGACTTAGCAGCGAATGGAACTATGGAAGCGAAAGTGAGTCACACGGGTGGAGTAGGGAGAGAAGGTTCTGGGAGAGATGAAGAATGTGTTGAAGGAGAGAACGTTATCTCGGAAAGCAAAAATGGGTATGTTTGAAGGGATGGTAGTTTTAATAATACTCTATGGTTGCGAAGCATGGGCTGTAGCTAGGGTTGTACGGAGGAGGGTGGATGTGTTGGAAATGAAATGTTTTAGGATAGTATGTGGTATGAGGTGGTTTGATCAAGTAAGTAACAAAAGGGTAAGAGAAATGTGTGGAAATATAAAGAGTGATCGAAAGAGCAGAAAAAGGTGTGTTGAAATGGCTTGGACCTATTGAAGAATGAGTGACGAAAGATTGACAAAGAGGATATAAGTGTCCAAGGTGGAGGGAACAAGGAGAACCGGGAGACCAAATTGTAGGTGAAAAGATGAAGTGAAAAAGATTTTGAGCGATCGGGGACTGAATATACAGGAGGGTGAGAGGCGTGCAATGGATAGAGTGAACTGGAACGATGTGGCATACTGGGGTCAACTTTCTGTCAATGGACTGAACCAGGTCATGTGAAGTGTCTGGGATTAACCATGGAAAGGTCTGTGGGTCCTAGATGTGTATAGAACTATGGTTTCAGGTGCATTACACAAGACAGCTGAGTGTGAACAAATATGTCGTTTTGTCTGCTTTCCTGGCGCAGCCTCGCTGAAACAGAGGGTAGCGATGCTGTTTACTGTGGGGCGGGGTAGCGCCAGGAATGGATGAAGGTGAGCAAGTATGAGTATGTACATGTGTGTATATGTATATGTCCGTGCATATGTACGTATATGTATGTATATGTCCGTGTGTATGTTCTTATATGTATGTATATGTGTATTTGTTGATATGTATATGTATGTATATGTGTATATGTTGATATGTATATGTATGTATATGTGCGTGCGTGAGCGTTTTTGTATATATGTGTGCATATGAGTGAATAGGCCATTCTTCGTCTGTCTCCTGGCGCTACCTATCAGACGCTAGAAACGGTGATCAAGTACAATAAATAGAATTGATAACATAAATTAAACCAAGACGAGAAGAAAGGAGAGATAGGCTGTAAGTTTGAGGAAAGAAGCCAGGATATTTTGGCTCTGAGTGAAACAAAGCTCAAGGGTAAAGTGAAAGATTGGTTTGGAAAAGTCTTGGAAGTAAAAACAAGAGCTAAGGAAGGAGTTGCGCCAGTCCTGAAGTGAGAGTTGGGGATAAAGCCTATTCTTGTACAAGGATCTGGGATGGACAGAAGATAACTGCAATATACCTGGGGGAGAGTTAGTAGGTCTGGAGGGAGAGCTATCAGCGAGTGAGGATGTTGCCAAGTGTTAACAAGCAGCTGACGTTTGAAAACAAAACACAAATTCACTGATTGGCTCAACTGATCATACATGACGCAAAAGTTTAGACTTGCTAACTTCTGGCTTATTTTTCGTAATTCTTTTAAATATACATTACTTTTCCTGAAGATATGATTATAACTTTATAGATTTACCATCTCATATGACATTCTTTTAAGCCATTTAATGTCCAGCAACAAAAATGAAAGATTGTTGCCATATTAAATCATGGCTTTTTCCTACGTTAAGTGTTGGACGGCCACTACAAGATCGCTCATTAACGTTTAACCCATAATGGACAAACAACCTTTATCTTAAAACAGTAATTTACAGCAACTGTTTACAATCCGAACACAGAAGTTTAAGTTCACTTCTGTGAGGCGTCGCTCATGCACGTCAGTCAGTGATATTTTTTGCTTGAGGACTGGTGGTATCCGGCAGCCATATCATGACTGCCATCCCTCACCTTCCACCTTGTGTAGAGCACTTACTTATTGAGGCGACCCTGAGCCATACCACTTCCACTCAACAACCACAGCAGGTAAGTCTTTCTCTCTTCCTAAGCTTCGTAAGGGATTTGCCTGCATATATTTGTTGAAGCAATTGTCACAAGTAGTTGAAGTTATGTACCCTTGTAGGCTGAGGTGCACTAGCTCTGCATCCTTACTTGACAAAGTTGAGTTGAAAGCGATCCGACTTACTTATAAATTGTCCCAGGCTAACTTCCAAATTGACCCTCTTGCCCTACTCACAATATCCATGGCCTGGAACATTTCAAAAGACAGGTTTTTCATTTCCTTCAAAATTCGTGATTACTTTTCATTGTTTTTCTTTTATCATTTCATAATTCTCGCCACATTTTAATGAAATCCCGGCCGTAAACATAGCAAAAAAGGTAACTACGCTGTAAGTAGAGCACCATGTATAAATGAAAGTCTGAAAAGCCTGTGCATCAGCTTCGTAGACCCACGTCTCGAGTTCACAGGAGACAAGGGATTATATAACAGAGACGACATTCACCTGAGCAATAAAGAGTCGGAAGTCTTAGTTGCGTGAATCAAACATCAACTTGCCTTATAATTGGGGGTAAAGCTTTTGTTAAGGTTCGATAGAGTTCGGCTTGTCAACCTTATGGCACAAGCGGATGAGGTGAAGTCAGGTCTTATGTCACGCTGGAGAGGTCAGATCGAGTCCCCCTCCCACCCCAACAGACAGTGACGACTTAGTATCGTACGAAGACGACTGAACATGTTGATATCATTGGAGTAACATTTTTAAACACGAAAAAAACAATCTGATCAGGGAGTACAATCTGCCAGACTATAAATCATTTCTAATGAATAGAAACGGTCGAGGAGGCGGAACTGTACTCTGTATAGAATCACACACTAATTAAATTCAGATCATAACATCTGCTGCTGTTGAACGCTTACATATTCAAATTGGCACACAGCTTTCTAAACTTCACATGCACGTTGTTTGTAGACGCCCAAGTCAGCCAGCAGATACTGACGCTGCCATGTACGAGAGTTTACAACAACAATACAGGATAAAACTCAATCATTTTGGGGGATTTAATTATTTCAGAAATCCACTGGCGAACTATCACAGATGAAGAAAGTGGATCTGCCAGACTTATCAGCTTTGTCGAAGACAGTTTCCTCTACCAAACCGTCACCGAACCGACGAGGGAAGCTAATATACTTGATCCAAGGAGTTCTTAGTAATCAATACTAAGTACATTTGACCATGATATGGCCAGGTTCGATGCATATCTCAAAGCTTTTTACCCTAAAACCAATAATATTACTTAAAACTAAAAAGGGGCGGATTTTGATGGGTCGCGTGACGCATTCAAGATTCTCACCTCTGTTGGTTCATGCCCAGAGAAATTATGGACATGTTTTAATAGTCGGCTTGCGCACCAACACAACATACTTGTCCTTATTCACGACAGAATCAATAAAAAAACAACAGACCTGAATGTACTCCCAAGATATAGGAAGAGCTGTACGACGCAGAAATGAACTCTTCAAGGTTAAGAAATCAGGCAATGACCCAATCCTTGCAATGCAATATACTGCAGTTAGGAGAGACGTAAAAAGACTTGTTAAACAAGCCAATTGAGAGTATAAAGTAAGTGTTGCAAGAAAAGGCAATACAGATTATGAAAGATTTTATCGATTGATCAGCATTATGAACATATAAAGATTGGCATAGAACTTTTCGTAAACAAAGATGGGAACCCATTGCGGATGATAGAATTATAACAATAACGCTAAACAAGTTTTTCAGTTCTATTTCTATACTTGAAAGCAGCGAAGGAATTTTGAGACAGTGATAAATAGCAAACAAAACGATACCAGAATTCACCATCACACATTATATAAGCTGTAGGTTATCAAAAGTCCAGGTCCTGTTCATTTATATCAATTAATAACTACAAACGTCAAACACGAAATTGCCAAACCGTTCATCTATATTTTCCATAAATCTTTCCCGTATGGAATATGACTGCAGACTGACTGATTCTACTTCTATATTAAAAAAGAGAAACCATGAAATGCCTGGCAAGTACCGTCCTATGAGCCCCACATGAGTTATGTGGCAACTTTTGGATTCCATTAATGAAGCTAAGATCGTAGCCTACCTTGAACATCACAGTCTGACCAATAACACTCATCACGGTTATAGAAGCTAGTGAACCTGCCTTACAAAACTCCTTGAATTTTACCAGATCTATTCAACGCTCAAGTCAACACTTAAGCAACAGTATTCATATTTCTGGTCTTCCAAAAAGCGTTCGTCCCCGATGTTAGACTGATGCATAAAGTCCGGGCTTTGAGTGTTTACTGGTTACATAGAAACTGGGTAGAATCCTGGTTACGTGGCAGGAGGTAAAGACTCATAGTGAGCAGTGACTCATGACCATGATCATCTGTTACCAGAGGGTTGCCACAGGCTCCATCCTCGGGCCTGTACTTCTCATCATTTATCGACGTTGATGATATTGATGAAAGGCTGAATAACTTGGTGTCCATATTTGCAGATGGCACGACGAACGGTAGTATCAAATTAACAGAAGACAGGTTTAGATTACTAGAGGATATTAGATGAAATAACCGAATGGTATGGAAAATGGTAAATGACATTTAACTTCAATAACTTAGCTGCTGTAAGTAGGAAATCTCAACAAAAACTTCTACTATAAACTGATGGGCCGCAAGCCGAGCCCTTGCGTCTCAGAGGGATGTAGGGGTGACTCTTGAACAACTTAAATTCTTCCAACATTGTAACGAAGACGCCAAGAAAGCAATTAAGATGTTAGGATTTATCAACAGAACGTTTACATAAAGAAGCAAGAATGTGATGTTGATACTAGTCAGACCCACACCTTGAATATTCTTAAAATGGAGACATTGCAGCGAGGAGCACCTAAACTGAGTTTTTCCTGTAACAAACCATATGAGGACATATTGCGAGAACTGATTTCTCTCTAAGCAAGAGGCCGTTATGAAGCAAGTTAAAAAGATTGTTTCAATATACTTGAAAGAGTCAGCACGTCGACACTGAAAATTTCTTTGCAGTTGCGCCAACATTACCAACGAGAGAAAATGAACTAAAACTTAAAGGTCATCGAGTTAATCTGGACTGCACTAGATATTTCCTCGATAATGACATTATTGACCAGTGAAATAAGTTCCAAGGACATATTGTTCAGAGCTCCGTTGTTTGTGTCCTCAAGATTAGGCTCGATCATTGTCTCTCACTCTCCGGTATTGACCAATTCATTTAGTCGATCATCAGAACATTGGGATCTATCATGCTACCTTCTCAGCCTCCGATCTCGCCCTGCCCATGTAGCGTTAACTTACCAAAATTAAATAACCCATCTCGCCTGTTTTAAGGGAACAAGAAAAAATTATATTGTGTTAATGTTACTACATCAGAAGTAATATAGACATGGCAAGCAGAGAGGCTAAAGGTCAGAGCATATCTTTACTATTGTTTTTCGAACAAAAAGTGAAGGGATGTATGTCGTTAGTGAGGGATACATGATAAGTTTACGTTCGTTCTACCTTCTGACATTCCTATGAAAATCGTCTTCGGGCACATTAACCCCGCAGTATAATTTTTTCTCCCGTTATCCTGAGCCTCATCTGAACCTTTGGTCTGTGTGGCCTGTGTATATATGTAACACATGTGACGTGCGCCATCACACTCAAGGGTCGTACCGTCGTATTCAAAGGTTCCGGTGCATTACACATGACAGTTCATATATGGATGTAAGCAGATGTGGCTTTTTATAATCTTTTTCCTGGCGCTACATCGCTGACGCAGAGAGTGGCGATGCTCTTTCCTGTGTGGCGGGTTGGCGCCTTGAATGGACAGGAGAGATGTGTGGAAATTAAAAGAGTGTGGTTGAGAGAGCAGAAAAGAGTGTGTTGAAATGGTTTGGACACATGGAGAGAATGAGTGAGGAAAATTGGCAAAGAAGACATATATGTCAGAGGTGGAGAGAACAAGAAGAGGCAGGAGACCAGATTGGAGGTAGAAGGATGGAATGAAAATGATTTTGAGCAACCGGAGCTTGAATATACTGAAGCGTGAGAGGCGTGCAAGGAATAGAGTAAATTGGAACGATGTGGTATCCCAGGGTCAATGTGCTGTCAGTGGAATGAACCAGGGTATGTGAAACGTCTAGGGTGAACCATGCAAAGATTTGCGGGGCCTGGATGTGGATAGGGAGCTGTGGTTTCGGTGCATTACACATGACATCTAGAGACTGAGTGTGAACGAATGTGGGTGAGGAAATGGGATGTATTTAGAGAAGCAGTAATATCAGGTGCAAGAGATGCATGTGGCATGAGAAAGTTGGGAAGTGGGCAAATTAGAAAGAGTTTTGAGTGATAGGATGAAATAGCAAAGATGTTAGTGAAAGAAAAAAAAGACGCTTTTGGACGATACTTTTAAGGAATGAGTGCAAATGACGGGGGCTCAAAACGCACTACATATTCGAGATTTGGTCTTTATTTAAGTTTCCCACTTGCAACATCTGACATTTATTGACGCTAAATGGTATTTGCGATTTACTAGACCATTCAGCGATTTCATCTAGATCCTCTTGTAATCTTAGGTTATCTTCTTCAGTTAATATGGCACTGCCAATGTTCGTGTCATCTGCAGATTTGGCCAAGTACGGATCCTTGAGGTACTCCACAAGTAACGGGTGACCACATTGTTGATCCCCCATTCATTATGGCCCTCTCTCTCCTATCACGTAACCAGCCTTCAATCCAAAACCCAGTGTAACCAGTAATCCCGAAGGCCCCGAAGTTATGTATCAGTACTTTGTCGAATCGAATGTTTCCGGAAGTCCAGAAATATTGCATCTATTGCTCTTGTCTTGTTGTGGGTAATGTATAATGTATGATAAGATTCAAGGCATGATCTGCGTCTTCTAAAACCATGCTGTGTTTTAGTGATCATCCCAGGTAGGCTACGATTATATCTCTTCATATAATTTGTATGAGACTAATAGGAAGGTAATTACCAAGCATTTCGCGGGTTACCTTTTTGTTTCTACGCTTTCATCGTCCACAATGGGTTCCCATCCTCGTATACTGAGGGTCCTATTCCACTCCTTACGTTTCTTATAGTTGACATATCTATGCTAAGCTTTCATCGTCCACAATGAGTTCACATCCTCGTTTACTAAAGGTCCTATTCCACTCCTTTCATATTTCTTATTGCTGGTATCTTTTAGGATCTGTATTACTATATCTTGCAATACTTACTTTGTGTTTGCTCTTGGTCTGTTTGATGATATTGTTCACTTGTCTTCTGATTGTGTTATATTACGTTGCAATATTTGGGTCACTGTCTGATTTCTTGAGTTTATAGAGTTTATATCTGCATGTTATGTCTTTTGCAATATTTTGCAATATTCAGGCTTGTCGTTGGTTTACTGTCTTTTTCCTGCATAGGAATGAATGTGACTTGATGGTACATAAAGTGACGCTTAAAACTTTCCCATAATTCCTCTGACCATGAACCAGCAAGGACTAGACTCTTTAATGCGTCGAACAACCGATGAGAATCACCTACTTTAAAGTTAGGGATAATATGTACTGGTTTTAGGGGAGTCGGTTTTGATATTCATGTGAAACCTAACCATGTTATAGTCACAAGTGCCTAGATATTCTCCAACATGGGCGGGTATTAGTTACTATAAACTCCTGGGATGCAAGAACTAGAACAAGTATATCGTCTCCCTTTGTCAGCTCTGTGACGGTTTGGCAGAAAAAACTGTCTTCTACAAAGCTGATAAGTCTGGCAGATTCACTTCCCATACCTGAAATAGTTTGCCAGTTGATTTCTAGATGATAAAAAATCCCTAAGATAAGGAGAGTGGTGTAGCTCGGGAGCAAGAGGTTTCTGGTGGTATAGAAACAGAAGGTGTGGTGAAATCCATGTTTCGTGGAACTGGATCATATGAGGTATGGTAGGATTCTTCTAGGAGACATATCTCCTCGTCTGTCATCTGCAGAGTGACCTTTACAATTAATCTTTCACTTTCTTTTTTATATACGCAATCAAAATTCTATTTTCAAGTGAGGTACTTCTTTTTTTTACAATATCACCGCTTCCAACTTCCATCACATATGTGTGCATTTCGTGATTATTAAGAGTTTATGATATCCTTACAATTAAAAGTTAATATTAATCCTCAATATCAGCAACCTGAAACAACTGGATCTTAACATTCATTCCAAAATTTATCATCCTTAAAAATTTAGATGTTTTTATCAATTCTAAAGTTCAGCAACCTTTTAATCCTTTCTATCTATGTAATATCCATATATATATATATATATATATATATATATATATATATATATATATATATATATATATATATATATATATATATATATATTTTTTTTTTTATTATACTTTGTCGCTGTCTCCCGCGTTTGCGAGGTAGCGCAAGGAAACAGACGAAAGAAATGGCCCAACCCCCCCCATACACATGTATATACATACGTCCACACACGCAAATATACATACCTACACAGCTTTCCATGGTTTACCCCAGACACTTCACATGCCCTGCTTCAATCCACTGACAGCATGTCAACCCCGGTATACCACATCGCTCCAATTCACTCTATTCCTTGCCCTCCTTTCACCTTCCTGCATGTTCAGGCCCCGATCACACAAAATCTTTTTCACTCCATCTTTCCACCTCCAATTTGGTCTCCCTCTTCTCCTTGTTCCCTCCACCTCCGACACATATATCCTCTTGGTCAATCTTTCCTCACTCATCCTCTCCATGTGCCCAAACCACTTCAAAACACCCTCTTCTGCTCTCTCAACCACGCTCTTTTTATTTCCACACATCTCTCTTACCCTTATGTTACTCACTCGATCAAACCACCTCACACCACACATTGTCCTCAAACATCTCATTTCCAGCACATCCATCCTCCTGCGCACAACTCTATCCATAGCCCACGCCTCGCCCCATACAGCATTGTTGGAACCACTATTCCTTCAAACATACCCATTTTTGCTTTTCGAGATAATGTTCTCGACTTCCACACATTCTTCAAGGCCCCCAGGATTTTCGCCCCCTCCCCCACCCTATGATCCACTTCCGCTTCCATGGTTCCATCCGCTGCCAGATCCACTCCCAGATATCTAAAACACTTCACTTCCTCCAGTTTTTCTCCATTCAAACTCACCTCCCAATTGACTTGACCCTCAACCCTACTGTACCTAATAACCTTGCTCTTATTCACATTTACTCTTAACTTTCTTCTTCCACACACTTTTCCAAACTCAGTCACCAGCTTCTGCAGTTTCTCACATGAATCAGCCACCAGCGCTGTATCATCAGCGAACAACAACTGACTCACTTCCCAAGCTCTCTCATCCCCAACAGACTTCATACTTGCCCCTCTTTCCAAAACTCTTGCATTTACCTCCCTAGCAACCCCATCCATAAACAAATTAAACAACCATGGAAACATCACACACCCCTGCCGCAAACCTACATTCACTGAGAACCAATCACTTTCCTCTCTTCCTACACGTACACATGCCTTACACATATATATATATTTATTCACATTTACTCTCAACTCTCTTCTTTCACACACTTTACAAAACTCAGTCACCAGCTTCTGCAGTTTCTCACATGAATCAGCCACCAGCGCTGTATCATCAGCGAACAACAAATGACTCACTTCCCAAGCTCTCTCATCCACAACAGACTGCATACTTGCCCCTCTTTCCAAAACTCTTGCATTCACCTCCCTAACAACCCCATCCATAAACAAATTAAACAACCATGGAGGCATCACACACCCCTGCCGCAAACCTATATTTACTGAGAACAAATCACTTTCCTCTCTTCCTACACGTACACATGCCTTACATCTTCGATAAAAACTTTTCACTGCTTCTAACAACTTGCCTCCCACACCATATATTCTTATTACCTTCCACAGAGCATCTCTATCAGCTCTATCATATGCCTTCTCCAGATCCATAAATGCTACATAAAAATTCATTTGCTTTTCTAAGTATTTCTCACATACATTCTTCAAAGCAAACACCTGATCCACACATCCTCTACCACTTCTGAAACCACACTGCTCTTCCCCAATCTGATGCTCTGTACATGCCTTCACCCTCTCAATCAATACCCTCCCATATAATTTACCAGGAATACTCAACACACTTATACCTCTGTAATTTGAGCACTCACTCTTATCCCCTTTGCCTTTGTACAATGGCACCATGCAAGCATTCCGCCAATCCTCAGGCACCTCACCATGAATCATACATACATTAAATAACCTTACCAACCAGTCAACAATACAGTCACCCCCTTTTTTAATAAATTCAACTGCAATACCATCCAACCCCGCTGCCTTGCCGGCTTTCATCTTCCGCAATGCTTTTACTACCTATTCTCTGTTTACCAAATCATTTTTCCAAACCCTCTTACTTTGCACACCACCTCAACCTAAACACCCTATATCTGCCACTCTATCATCAAAGACATTCAACAAACCTTCAAAATACCCACTCCATCTCCTTCTCACATCACCACTACTTGCTATCACCTCCTCATTAGCCCCCTTCACTTTCATTAAATTAAAACATATGATGTAAATGCCTTACTTCACCAAATGTTAAGCATCAAAAAACTAAGACAACCAGGACGGACTGATTCTCTTGAAATTACTGAACTTTATCTTGCTTCATCTTCAGCACATCTTCCCAGTAATATGCTAATGTACAAGAAACATTATACATAGTTAGAATCTCTCATTACATTTGCAATATTTAACATTCATCACAAAGATCTGGATGATATTTTTTGAGATAGTTTTGCAACAATAATCTGAATATAAGCTGCCTCCTCATCCTACAAAACCTGACATGAAGAAATGTTCTCAATTATGGGAAAGTCCCAGAGTTATTAACTGCACTGTTTACACTGGAGGAAATTCTGAGCCATCATCAAACTTAAGGACACTCTTTGGAGGCGATTCACAAGCAGTAGCCATCTCACTCATCTTGTCTGCTTCAACGCGCTAAGGTGGAGAGACAGTTCTTGCATCTGAACAGGCAGCGTAGCAGGTGCGAGAGTTGGGCGGTCTCTCCCGTCCAACTTGAAATGCGAAAAGCCTCCTCCATTTCAAGTTTCTTTAATTCAATGTTTTTCTTTAAAATGATATTTTGAAATTGGTCAAATGATCGACCAGACAGCTACAACAAACGTTGAGGTAGGACAGATCTTGGCATCACTTGTTCATCAGGGCATTTCTTAAGGAATTCATATATATATATATATATATATATATATATATATATATATATATATATATATATATATATATATATATATATATATATATATATATATATATATATATATACATATATATATATTCTGGGAGCTTTGAAGAATGTGTGGAAGTCGAGACCATTATCTCGGAAAGCAAAAATGGGTATGTTTGAAGGAATAGTGGTTCCAACAATGTTGTATGGTTGCGGGGCGTGGGCTATGGATAGAGTTGTGCGCAGGAGGATGGATGTGCTGGAAATGAGATGTTTGAGGACAATGTGTGGTGTGAGGTGGTTTGATCGAGTAAGTAACGTAAGGGTAAGAGAGATGTGTGGAAATAAAAAGAGCCTGGTTGAGAGAGCAGAAGAGGGTGTTTTGAAATGGTTTGGGCACATGGAGAGAATGAGTGAGGAAAGATTGACCAAGAGGATATATGTGTCGGAGGTAGAGGGAACGAGGAGAAGAGGGAGACCAAATTGGAGGTGGAAAGATGGAGTGAAAAAGATTTTGTGTGATCGGGGCCTGAACATGCAGGAGGGTGAAAGGAGGGAAAAGAATAGAGTGAATTGGAGCGATGTGGTATACCGGGGTTGACGTGCTGTCAGTGGATTGAATCAAGGCATGTGAAGCGTCTGGGGTAAACCATGGAAAGCTGTGTAGGTATGTATATTTGCGTGTGTGGACGTATGTATATACATGTGTATGGGGGTGGGTTGGGCCATTTCTTTCGTCTGTTTCCTTGCGCTACCTCGCAAACGCGGGAGACAGCGACAAAGAAAAAAAAAATATATATATATATATATATATATATATATATATATATATATGTATATATATACATATGTACATATATATGTATATATATATATATATATATATATATATATATATATATATATATATATATATATATATATATATATATATATATATATATATATATATATATATATATATATAAATATATATATATATATATATATATATATATATATATATATATATATATTTTTTTTTCCTCCCCTCTCAATATTTTTTAATTTTCCAAAAGAAGGTACAGAGAAGGGGGCCAGGTGAGGATATTCCCTCAGTGGCCCAGTTCTCTGTTCTTAACGCTACCTCGCTAACGCGGGAAATGGCGAATAGTTTGAAAAAAAAAAAGAAAAAAAAAATATATATATATATATATATATATATATATATATATATATATATATATATATATATATATACATATATATATGTGCATATATGCGCCTGAGCATGAGAAGAAAGATCATGAGAGGCAAGTGTTTTGGGAGCAGCTGAATGAGTGTGTTAGTGGTTTTGATGCACGAGACCGGGTTATAGTGATGGGTGATTTGAATGCAAAGGTGAGTAATGTGGCAGTTGAGGGAATAATTGGTATACATGGGGTGTTCAGTGTTGTAAATGGAAATGGTGAAGAGCTTGTAGATTTATGTGCTGAAAAAGGACTGATGATTGGGAATACCTGGTTTAAAAAGCGAGATATACATAAGTATACTTATGTAAGTAGGAGAGATGGCCAGAGAGCGTTATTGGATTACGTGTTAATTGACAGGCGCGCGAAAGAGAGACTTTTGGATGTTAATGTGCTGAGAGGTGCAACTGGAGGGATGTCTGATCATTATCTTGTGGAGGCTAAGGTGAAGATTTGTATGGGTTTTCAGAAAAGAAGAGTGAATGTTGGGGTGAAGAGGGTGGTGAGAGTAAGTGAGCTTGGGAAGGAGACTTGTGTAAGGAAGTACCAGGAGAGACTGAGTACAGAATGGAAAAAGGTGAGAACAATGGAAGAAAGGGGAGTGGGGGAGGAATGGGATGTATTTAGGGAATCAGTGATGGATTGCGCAAAAGATGCTTGTGGCATGAGAAGAGTGGGAGGTGGGTTGATTAGAAAGGGTAGTGAGTAGTGGGATGAAGAAGTAAGAGTATTAGTGAAAGAGAAGAGAGAGGCATTAGGACGATTTTTGCAGGGAAAAAATGAAATTGAGTGGGAGACGTATAAAAGAAAGAGACAGGAGGTCAAGAGAAAGGTGCAAGAGGTGAAAAAAAGGGCAAATGAGAGTTGGGGTGAGAGAGTATCATTAGATTTTAGGGAGAATAAAAAGATGTTCTGGAAGGAGGTAAATAAAGTGCGTAAGACAAGGGAGCAAATGGGAACTTCAGTGAAGGGCGCAAATGGGGAGGTGATAACAAGTAGTGGTGATGTGAGAAGGATATGGAGTGAGTATTTTGAAGGTTTGTTGAATGTGTTTGATGATAGAGTGGCAGATATAGGGTGTTTTGGTCGAGGTGGTGTGCAAAGTGAGAGGGTTAGGGAAAATGATTTGGTAAACAGAGAAGAGGTATTAAAAGCTTTGCGGAAGATGAAAGCCGGCAAGGCAGCAGGTTTGGATGGTATTGCAGTGGAATTTATTAAAAAAGGGGGTGACTGTATTGTTGACTGGTTGGTAAGGTTATTTAATGTATGTATGACTCATGGTGAGGTTCCTGAGGATTTGCGGAATGCGTGCATAGTGCCATTGTACAAAGGCAAAGGGGATAAGAGTGAGTGCTCAAATTACAGAGGTATAAGTTTGTTGAGTATTCCTGGTAAATTATATGGGAGGGTATTGATTGAGAGGGTGAAGGCATGTACAGAGCATCAGATTGGGGAAGAGCAGTGTGGTTTCAGAAGTGGTAGAGGATGTGTGGATCAGGTGTTTGCTTTTAAGAATGTATGTGAGAAATACTTAGAAAAGCAAATGGATTTGTATGCATCATTTATGGATCTGGAGAAGGCATATGATAGAGTTGATAGAGATGCTCTGTGGAAGGTATTAAGAATATATGGTGTGGGAGGAAAGTTGTTAGAAGCAGTGAAAAGTTTTTATCGAGGATGTAAGGCATGTGTACGTGTAGGAAGAGAGGAAAGTGATTGGTTCTCAGTGAATGTAGGTTTTCGGCAGGGGTGTGTTATGTCTCCATGGTTGTTTAATTTGTTTATGGATGGGGTTGTTAGGGAGGTGAATGCAAGAGTTTTGGAAAGAGGGGCAAGTATGAACTCTGTTGGGGATGAGAGAGCTTGGGAAGTGAGTCAGTTGTTGTTCGCTGATGATACAGCGCTGGTGGCTGATTCATGTGAGAAACTGCAGAAGCTGGTGACTGAGTTTGGTAAAGTGTGTGAAAGAAGAAAGTTAAGATTAAATGTGAATAAGAGCAAGGTTATTAGGTACAGTAGGGTTGAGGGTCAAGTCAATTGGGAGGTGAGTTTGAATGGAGAAAAACTATAGGAAGTGAAGTGTTTTAGATATCTGGGAGTGGATTTGGCAGCGGATGGAACCATGGAAGCGGAATTGGATCATAGGGTGGGGGAGGGGGCGAAAATTCTGGGAGCCTTGAAGAATGTGTGGAAGTCGAGAACATTAGATAGATGATACAGCGCTGGTGGCTGATTCATGTGAGAAACTGCAGAAGCTGGTGACTGAGTTTGGTAAAGTGTGTGGAAGAAGAAAGTTAAGAGTAAATGTCAATAAGAGCAAGGTTATTAGGTACAGTAGGGTTGAGGGTCAAGTCAATTGGGAGGTGAGTTTGAATGGAGAAAAACTGGAGGAAGTGAAGTGTTTTAGATATCTGGGAGTGGATCTGTCAGCGGATGGAACCATGGAAGCGGAAGTAGATCATAGGGTGGGGGAGGGGGCGAAAATTTTGGGAGCCTTGAAAAATGTGTGGAAGTCGAGAACATTATCTCGGAAAGCAAAAATGGGTATGTTTGAAGGAATAGTGGTTCCAACAATGTTGTATGGTTGCGAGGCGTGGGCTATGGATAGAGTTGTGCGCAGGAGGATGGATGTGCTGGAAATGAGATGTTTGAGGACAATGTGTGGTGTGAGGTGGTTTGATCGAGTAAGTAACGTAAGGGTAAGAGAGATGTGTGGAAATAAAAAGAGCGTGGTTGAGAGAGCAGAAGAGGGTGTTTTGAAATGGTTTGGGCACATGGAGAGAATGAGTGAGGAAAGATTGACCAAGAGGATATATGTGTCTGAGGTGGAGGGAACGAGGAGAAGAGGGAGACCAAATTGGAGGTGGAAAGATGGAGTGAAAAAGATTTTGTGTGATCGGGGCCTGAACATGCAGGAGGGTGAGAGGAGGGCAAGGAATAGAGTGAATTGGAGCGATGTGGTATACAGGGGTTGACGTGCTGTCAGTGGATTGAATCAAGGCATGTGAAGCGTCTGGGGTAAACCATGGAAAGCTGTGTAGGTATGTATATTTGCGTGTGTGGACGTGTGTATGTACATGTGTATGGGGGGGGGGGGGCATTTCTTTCGTCTGTTTCCTTGCGCTACCTCGCAAACGCGGGAGACAGCGACAAAGTATCAAAAAAAAAAAAAAAATATATATATATATATATATATATATATATATATATATATATATATATATATATATATATATATATATATATATATATATATATATATATATATATATATATGTATATATATATATATATATATATATATATATATATATATATATATATATATATATATATATATATATATATATATATATATATATATATATATATATGTGCGTGTGTGTGTGTATGTGTGTTTGTGTGTGTGTGTGTGTGTGTGTGTGTGTGTGTGTGTGTGTGTGTGTGTGTGTGTGTGTATAGTCATATATAGACAAAGAGGATTTATGTGTCAGAGGTGGAGGGAACGAGGAGAAGTGGGAGACCAAATTGGAGGTGGAACGATGGAGTGAAAAAGATTTTGAGTGATCGGGGCCTGAACATGCAGGAGGGTGAAAGGCGTGTAAGGAATAGAGTGAATTGGAACGACGTGGTATACAGGGGTCGACGTGCTGTCAATGGACTGAACTAGGGCATGTGAAGCGTCTGGGGTAAACCATGGAAAGTTTTTTGGGGTCTGGATGTGGAAAGGGGGCTGTGGTTTCGGTGTATATACATTACAGCTAGAGACTTAGCGTGAACGGATGTGGCTTTTGTTGTCTTTTCCTATATATATATATATATATATATATATATATATATATATATATATATATATATTTTTTTTTTTTTTTTTTTTTTTTTTTTTTTTACTTTGTCGCTGTCTCCCGCGTATTGCGAGGTAGCGCAAGGAAACAGACGAAAGAAATGGCCCAACCCTCCCCATACACATGTACATACACACGTCCACACACACAAATATACATACCTACACAGCTTTCCATGGTTTACCCCGGACGCTTCACATGCCTTGATTCAATCCACTGACAGCACGTCAACCCCTGTATACCACATCGCTCCAATTCACTCTATTCCTTGCCCTCCTTTCACCCTCCTGCATGTTCAGGCCCCGATCACACAAAATCTTTTTCACTCCATCTTTCCACCTCCAATTTGGTCTCCCTCTTCTCCTCGTTCCCTCCACCTCCGACACATATATCCTCTTGGTCAATCTTTCCTCACTCATTCTCTCCATGTGCCCAAACCATTTTAAAACACTCTCTTCTGCTCTCTCAACCACGCTCTTTTTATTTCCACACATCTCTCTTACCCTTACGTTACTTACTCGATCAAACCACCTCACACCACACATTGTCCTCAAACATCTCATTTCCAGCACATCCATCCTCCTGCGCACAACTCTATCCATAGCCCACGCCTCGCAACCATACAACATTGTTGGAACTACTATTCCTTCAAACATACCCATTTTTGCTTTCCGGGATAATGTTCTCGACTTCCACACATTTTTCAAGGCTCCCAAAATTTTCGCCCCCTCCCCCACCCTATGATCCATTTCCGCTTCCATGGTTCCATCCGCTGACAGATCCACTCCCAGATATCTAAAACACTTCACTTCCTCCAGTTTTTCACCATTCAAACTCACCTCCCAATTGACTTGACCCTCAGCCCTACTGTACCTAATAACCTTGCTCTTATTCACATTTACTCTTAACTTTCTTCTTCCACACACTTTACCAAACTCCGTCACCAGCTTCTGCAGTTTCTCACATGAATCCGCCACCAGCGCTGTATCATCAGCGAACAACAACTGACTCACTTCCCAAGCTCTCTCATCCCCAACAGACTTCATACTTGCCCCTCTTTCCAAGACTCTTGCATTTACCTCTCTAACAACCCCATCCATAAACAAATTAAACAACCATGGAGACATCACACACCCCTGCCGCAAACCTACATTCACTGAGAACCAATCACTTTCCTCTCTTCCTACACGTACACATGCCTTACATCCTCGATAAAAACTTTTCACTGCTTCTAACAACTTGCCTCCCACACCATATATTCTTAATACCTTCCACAGAGCATCTCTATCAACTCTATCATATGCCTATCATAGGTAAGTGTTTTGGGAGCAGCTAAATGAGTGTGTTAGCGGTTTTGATGCACGAGACCGGGTTATAGTGATGGGTGATTTGAATGCAAAGGTGAGTAATGTGGCAGTTGAGGGAATAATTGGTATGCATGGGGTGTTCAGTGTTGTAAATGGAAATGGTGAAGAGCTTGTAGATTTATGTGCTGAAAAAGGACTGATGATTGGGAATACCTGGTTTAAAAAGCGAGATATACATAAGTATACTTATGTAAGTAGGAGAGATGGCCAGAGAGCATTATTGGATTACGTGTTAATTGACAGGCGTGCGAAAGAGAGACTTTTGGATGTCAATGTGCTGAGAGGTGCAACTGGAGGGATGTCTGATCATTATCTTGTGGAGGCTAAGGTGAAAATTAGTATGGGTTTTCAGAAAAGAAGAGTTAATGTTGGGGTGAAGAAGGTGGTGAGAGTAAGTGAGCTTGGGAAGGAGACCTGTGTGAAGAAGTATCAGGAGAGACTGTGTACAGAATGGAAAAAGGTGAGAACAATGGAAGTAAGGGGAGTGGGGGAGGAATGGGATGTATTTAGGGAATCAGTGATGGATTGCGCAAAAGATGCTTGTGGCATGAGAAGAGTGGGAGGTGGGCTGTTTAGAAAGGGTAGTGAGTGGTGGGATGAAGAAGTAAGAGTATTAGTGAAAGAGAAGAGAGAGGCATTTGGACGATTTTTGCAGGGAAAAAATGCAATTTAGTGGGAGAAATATAAAAGAAAGATACAGGAGGTCAAGAGAAAGGTGCAAGAGGTGAAAAAAAGGGCAAATGAGAGTTGGGGTGAGAGACTATCAGTAAATTTTAGGGAGAATAAAAAGATGTTCTGGAAGGAGGTAAATAGGGTACGTAAGACAAGGGAGCAAATGGGAACTTCAGTGAAGGGCGTAAATGGGGAGGTGATAACAAGTAGTGGTGATGTGAGAAGGAGATGGAATGAGTATTTTGAAGGTTTGTTGAATGTGTCTGGTGACAGAGTGGCAGATATAGGGTGTTTGGGTCGAGGTGGTGTGCAAAGTGAGAGGGTTAGGGAAAATGATTTGGTAAACAGAGAAGAGGTAGTAAAAGCTTTGCGGAAGATGAAAGCCGGCAAGGCAGCAGGTTTGGATGGTATTGCAGTGGAATTTATTAAAAAAGGGGGTGACTGTATTGTTGACTGGTTGGTAAGGTTATTTAATGTATGTATGACTCATGGTGAGGTGCCTGAGGATTGGCGGAATGCGTGCATAGTGCCATTGTACAAAGGCAAAGGGGATAAGAGTGAGTGCTCAAATTACAGAGGTATAAGTTTGTTGAGTATTCCTGGTAAATTATATGGGAGGGTATTGATTGAGAGGGTGAAGGCATGTACAGAGCATCAGATTGGGGAAGAGCAGTGTGGTTTCAGAAGTGGTAGAGGATGTGTGGATCAGGTGTTTGCTTTTAAGAATGTATGTGAGAAATACTTAGAAAAGCAAATGGATTTGTATGTAGCATTTATGGATCTGGAGAAGGCATATGATATATATATATATATATATATATATATATATATATATATATATATATATATATATATATATATATATATATATATATATATATATATATATATATATATACTCTCCTAGGACTAGATAATGTATGACATCTTGTATGCAATGTTCAAGTGGACACCTTGCCTCTCCAAACACATCTTAAATCTATCTTCTTCATTCACAGCCTATGAACTGTCCTCCAATTTTACAACCTATCTTTAACCTAGCCAAAATACTCCAATAATCTTATTTTACAGTTCTCGTATATACTGTAGCTTGCGCCCGGACACATTTTACCTTACCACTTTGCACTCTTACTGTTTTCTATATATTTTCCTTCTTTTCGCTCCCTCTCTCCAATTTTCCTTTCCTACGGCATTCATTAATTTCTTCACTGTTCTTCCCATATCTACTCTTAATATCAGCCAAATTATTCCCAACCAATGCAGTATGTGGAGGCTACCAAAAGAAATGCTTCACATATTTCCTTACTTTCTAAGTTCCCGACAATTTATCTAATTCTCTTTGTAAACACATTTGTATCTATAATATTATCTCTTTTTCATTTTGTTCATGGCACATTTAGAATCACTCTTTATTCAGTATATGATTCATGGAACTGGCTTTTTTATGATATACTGCCTTATCATTCTGTCTGTCTTGAAGAGACTCCATCACTCAGGCTTCCATATTTCTTAATCCATGTTCCGTTTCTTCAAGTCACAAATCCTACAGCAATTTTCCTATCTAGACCCATCAGTCGTCTCCACTATCTCGCTTCATGAGCCTTTTCAAGTAAAAGAACCATTGCCTGATGCCTGTTAACCTCACCTGGGGATAGGGGAGAAAGAATACTTCCACGTATTCCCTGCGTGTCGTAGAAGGTGACTAAAAGGGTAGAGAAGGGGCCCAAGTAGGGATATTCCTTCTAAGGCTCAGTCTTCTGTTCCTAATGCTACCTCACTAACGCTGGAAATGGCGAATATGGATGAAGAAATGCACCGTCATTATTAACCAAACTATAAGTGCTTTCTTCAACACATTCAATATTTCTTGTTATTTCTCCAGTACAACATTCTCTCTGCCTTGATCAATTTCCCATGGGTCTGCTCGTTTCCAACTCACTCATCAATCCTCAATACAGTTTCAATGAGCCACTTATTTGTTAGTATTTTCCATCCTAATGTTATATATATCTTCGTCTACCCATGTTCCTTATTTATCAACTCTATCATCTTTCCTTAAATCATCACAATTTGCCCAACTGGTGCATTGAAAATTATACTCTGTGTATTATTCTGATCTACCTGTGTCACCTTTACCATGTTTTGTCAATTGAGCCAATTCTAATGAATTTATTCCTATATACTTTCCTCTGCTTCCTCTTTAAGGTCCTTCACCTTAATAGTAATTGCTCTAGATATCTCAGTTTCTTTACCCATTTTATCTCATAATGAACAGTCCTTAGATCTTCGTTTCGTTCCCACACCACAGATTCTATATCCACAGAACAGCTCTAAAAGCTATGCCAAAGTCCCAGGAGTTTGTATGGCTCCGATACAATTTCTATAGTTACGGCAGAGATCCCATTGCTATACCACAATTGCCGTAGTTCTCTTCATCTCTTGTAGCTACGGAACAGCAACTGTAATTAATGATAGTTTCTTGACCTCGCGCTACGCCACACCTCTTCTGTCTACCGCAAAGCTCCCAACAGCTGTTGTAGCTACGCTGCAGCTCTCTCAGCCAAGCCATATCTCACACTACGCTACACGACAGCTGCAACACCGCTCACATAACTACTACAAATCTCAAAGTTACGTGACAGCTGTCGTAGCTGTCGTTGTTGCACCACCGCTCCAGGTGTTCCATGGCTCCTGTAGCTGCGCTTAAGATCCGCTAGCTATACCGCACCCCCCCCCCCCCCCCCCCCTCTCTCTCTCTCTCTCTCTCTCTCTCTCTCTCTCTCTCTCTCTCTCTCTCTCTCTCTCTCTCTCTCTCTCTCTCTCTCTCTCTCTCTCTCTCTCAATCCCCATAACCATGCCACAGCTCCAGATGCGACGCCATAGCTCCGTAGCTACACTACAGCTTCCGTTTTTACGTCACAGCTCCCGTAGGCACAACACAGCTTCCGTAAGTGTGCCACAACCCCCGTAGCTACACCACAGTTCGCTTTATCTCCTGTAGCTACATCACAGCAGCTGTAACTACACGAGAGCTCCTTAAATTTTTCGAAGCTACACCGAAGCTCGTGTTGCTACGCCACAGCTGTCATATCTACAGCACAGCTCCTACCATCTCTTGTAGATGTACTAAAGCTCAAGTAGCTAGGCCAACTACAGCTCCCACAACTAAAGTGCAGCTCACGATATCCTTTGTATGTACGCTATGACTCCCTGAGCTGACTGATCATTGTTTCACATTCACACCTTAACTGTTAACTTAATGTCTTAACTGTCTATCATAAAGACACGAGTACTTTTCTCTACTGTTTTACTTAGTATTTAACCTGACATTGTCTTTGATAAACACAGCAGAATGTCTTCGTCTGGTGAAGCCACTATCAAGTGTGCCGACGCTGACTCCCACGGGACGACTAAACTTTTGCGGGAGTCACAGAGTCCAGCCACAGGGGCCATGATGATGACTGGTGACGCTGGAGTGGACGAGGTACGGGCTTACCTCCCTGACCTCAAGGACAAGAGAGTGCTGCTTCTAGGGGCTGGTATCAGGTGAGCCTAAGTCGCAGGGTGCTTCCCTGACCCCAGGAACAAGAGGTGACGCCCTGAGGCTGGCAAGAAGCGAGTCGAGGCTGGTGGTTGCCTCTCTGACCACAAGGGTAAGAGTGCTGGGGAACTTGTCAGCCAGTAGTGGTCTAACTTAGTGCAGGTCACAGTGCCAGGCATATGATATGTAGGAGACTATGACCATTATTGGTTGACAGGGTCCCCAGCTCAGTCACCTGGAATATAGGGCTGAGTCACACCATCACTGGCTGACATGGTCCCTATAGGACTGAGTCACACAACTACTAGGTGACATGGTCCCTGGCTTAGTGACCTAATCTACGGTACTAAGACGGATCACTATTGGGTGACAAGGTTCCTGGTTCAATGACCTGAACTGCTGAACTGAGTCAGTCAGTACTGGTGTGTCGATAACTGGTCAACAGATTTATCAAACTTTACATTTTTTTTAACATCTATGCACCATTTAGTCTCTACCATTTAGTCTCTATCAAACTTAGCTTTGTTTCACCCTTCATTTATATTCTAGATATCATCTTACAAAGGAATTCGAACAGCGACAGACCTTCCGAGGTTGTGTGTGATACTGGAAGATGTCAGAAATGATCAGATGAGTGTTGTCAGAGCAGAGAGGAACATAGACATTTCAAATATAAAAACCTGCAAACATTCATGTAACTAAAGAAGCACAAATATTGTCAGTCGTGGATGTTAGGCAAAATATTTAGGAAGTCTGTTCTTCAACGTATCTATTGTACTGCTCTCAACAACCCTAACTGGTAAGACAACAACCCTAACTGGTAAGACAACAACGCTAACTGGTAAGACAACAACCCTGTTGAGGTAAAGATGTGTCGCCTCATTCAAGACAGAAACGTTTGTTTGCCCACAACTTGGTATCCAGTACTTCCATTGACACCAAGGTATCAAGCCTTCAGCTGCTGCTTAAGTCAAGACTAACGAGACATTGTTGAAAACATCTCTATAATATCTCCTCTTAACCCTTCTCGTTTCTAAGCAAAATAGATCCAAGTAGATTAACCGGCATGCATAGAATTTGTTTTTCATTCTGTGAATGTTTATGACAGCTCCAGTTTCTACTATACTCTTAACATTTGGTCTCTGTCTGTCTTCATTTACGGTAACCTGAGGTGAACACAGTATTCAAGGTGGGGACATACAAAGGAACAGTAATGAGTGAGGATGAATTGCTTTGACCTAGGCAGATTCGAAAGTCCGACAACTGAATCTAAAATATTCGCTTCGCCTTTTATAGCGATTCTCTGCACTATTATCCTGGCATTAATCCTTTTCCTCATTTATCTCTTTAAGCTCAACTGAACTCATGCTTTCGTTAAACTTCTTATCGCTACCAATATGTAAAGACTCGCGCTTGTCACAATCAAAATTCATCTACAAACTATGATCCAAGTCCATCAGTGTATTCATGACAATTGGAAACTGCAGACGTTCATTATCAGCTAAGATTTATTTATCCACATCAGAATCGCCGGCGACTTTCGATATCTTACAATACAGCCTAGTATGGCACACACTAATTACCCTTATTTTATTTATTAAAGTTTGTCGCTGTCTCCCGCGTTAGCGAGGTAGCGCAAGGAAACAGACGAAATTGTGGCCTAACCCACCCACATACACATGTATATACATACACGTCCTCACACGCACATATACATGCCTATATATCTCAACGTATACATATATATATATACACACACAGACACATACATACATACACATGTACATAATTCATACTGTCTGCCCCTATTCATTCCCATCGCCAACCCGCCACATATGAAATGGCAACCCCCTCCCACCGCATGTGCGCGAGGTAGCGCTAGGAAAACCCAACAAAGGCCACATTCGTTCACACTCAGTCTCTAGCTGTCATGTATAATGTACCGAAACCACAGCTCCCTTTCCATATATATATATATATATATATATATATATATATATATATATATATATATATATATATATATATATATATATATATATATATGTATATATGTATATATATATATACAGAGAAGAGGTAGTAAAAGCTTTGCGGAACATAAAAGCCGGCAAGGCAGCAGGTTTGGATGGTATTGCAGTGGAATTTATTAAAAAAGGGGGTGACTGTATTGTTGACTGGTTGGTAAGGTTATTTAATGTATGTATGACTCATGGTGAGGTGCCTGAGGATTGGCGGAATGCGTGCATAGTGCCATTGTACAAAGGCAAAGGGGATAAGAGTGAGTGCTCAAATTACAGAGGTATAAGTTTGTTGAGTATTCCTGGTAAATTATATGGGAGGGTATTGATTGAGAGGGTGAAGGCATGTACAGAGCATCAGATTGGGGAAGAGCAGTGTGGTTTCAGAAGTGGTAGAGGATGTGTGGATCAGGTGTTTGCTTTGAAGAATGTATGTGAGAAATACTTAGAAAAGCAAATGGATTTGTATGTAGCATTTATGGATCTGGAGAAGGCATATGATAGAGTTGATGAAGATGCTCTGTGGAAGGTATTAAGAATATATGGTGTGGGAGGCAAGTTGTTAGAAGCAGTGAAAAGCAAACAAAAAAAAAATATATATATATATATATATATATATATATATATATATATATATATATATATATATATATATATATATACATATACATATATATATATATATATATATATATATATATATATATATATATATATATATATATATATATATATATATATATATATATATATATATATATATATATATATATATATATACATATATATATATATATATATATATATATATATATATATATATATATATATATATATATATATATATATATATATATATATATATATATATATATATATATATATATATATATATATATATGTATATGTATATATATATATATATATATATATATATATATATATATATATATATATATATATATATATATATATATATACATATATATATATATATATATATATATATATATATATATATCAATATATTTTTTTTTTCTTGCTTTTTCGCTGTCTCCCGCGATTGTGAAGTAGCGCAAGGAAACAGACGAAAGAAATGGCCCAACCCCCCCCCCCCCATACACATGTGTATACATACGTTCACACACGCAAATATACATACCTACACAGCTTTCCATGGTTTACCCCAGACGCTTCACATGCCTTGATTCAATCCACTGACAGCACGTCAACCCCGGTATACCACGTCGCTCCAATTTACTTTATTCCTTGCCCTCCTTTCACCCTCCTGCATGCTCAGGCCCCGATCACACAAAATCTTTTTCACTCCATCTTTCCACCTCCAATTTGGTCTCCCTCTTCTCCTCGTTCCCTCCACCTCCGACACATATATTCTCTTGGTCAATCTTTCCTCACTCATTCTCTCCATGTGCCCGAACCATTTCAAAACACTCTCTTCTGCTCTCTCAACCACGCTCTTTTTAATTCCACACATCTCTCTTACCCTTACGTTACTTACACGATCAAACCACCTCACACCACACATTGTCCTCAAACATCTCATTTCCAGCACATCCATCCTCCTGCGCACAACTCTATCCATAGCCCACGCCTCGCAACCATACAACATTGTTCGAACCACTATTCCTTCAAACATACCCATTTTTGCTTTCCGAGATAATGTTCTCGACTTCCACACATTCTTCAAGGCTCCCAGAATTTTCGCCCCCTCCCCCACCCTATGATCCACTTCCGCTTCCATGGTTCCATCCGCTCCCAGATATCTAAAACACTTCACTTCCTCCAGTTTTTCTCCATTCAAACTCACCTCCCAACTGACTTGACCCTCAACCCTACTGTACCTAATAACCTTGCTCTTATTCACATTTACTCTTAACTTTCTTCTTTCACACACTTTACCAAACTCAGTCACCAGCTTCTGCAGTTTCTCACATGAATCAGCCACCAGCGCTGTATCATCAGCGAACAACAACTGACTCACTTACCAAGCTCTCTCATCCCCAACAGACTTCATACTTGCCCCTCTTTCCAAAACTCTTGCATTCACCTCCCTAACAACCCCATCCATAAACAAATTAAACAACCATGGAGACATCACACACCCCTGCCGCAAACCTACATTCACTGAGAACCAATCACTTTCCTCTCTTCCTACACGTACACATGCCTTACATCCTCGAAACAAAGTTTTCACTGCTTCTAACAACTTGCCTCCCACACCATATATTCTTAATACCTTCCACAGAGCATCTCTATCAGGCATTTGGACGATTTTTGCATGGAAAAAATGAAATTGAGTGGGAGATGTATAAAAGAAAGAGACAGGAAGGTCAAGAGAAAGGTGCAAGAGGTGAAAAAAAGGGCAAATGAGAGTTGGGGTGAGAGAGTATCATTAAATTTTAGGGAGAATAAAAAGATGTTCTGGAAGGAGGTAAATAAAGGGAGCAAATGGGAACTTCATTGAAGGGCGCAAAAGTGGAGGTGATAATAAGTAGTGGTGATGTGAGAAGGAGATGGAGTGAGTATTTTGAAGGTTTGTTGAATGTGTTTGATGATAGAGTGGCAGATATAGAGTGTTTTGGTCGAGGTGGTGTGCAAAGTGAGAGGGTTGGGGAAAATGATTTGGTAAACAGAGAAGAGGTAGTAAAAGATTTGCGGAAGATGAAAGCCGGCAAGGCAGCAGGTTTGGATGGTATTGCAGTGGAATTTATTAAAAAAGGGGGTGACTGTATTGTTGACTGGTTGGTAAGGTTATTTGATGTATGTATGACTCATGGTGAGGTGCCTGAGGATTGGCGGAATGCGTGCATAGTGCCATTGTACAAAGGCAAAGGGGATAAGAGTGAGTGCTCAAATTACTGAGGTATAAGTGGAGTGGATCTGGCAGCGGATGGAACCATGGAAGCGGAAGTGGATCATAGGGTGGGGGAGGGGGCGAAAATTCTGGGGGCCTTGAAGAATGTGTGGAAGTCGAGAACATTATCTCGGAAAGCAAAAATGGGTATGTTTGAAGGAATAGTGGTTCCAACAATGTTGTATGGTTGCGAGGCGTGGGCTATGGATAGAGTTGTGTGCAGGAGGATGGATGTGCTGGAAATGAGATGTTTGAGGACAATGTGTGGTGTGAGGTGGTTTGATCGAGTGAGTAACGTAAGGGTGGGAGAGATGTGTGGAAATAGAAAGAACGTGGTTGAGAGAGCAGAAGAGGGTGTTTTGAAGTGGTTTGGGCACATGGAGAGGATGAGTGAGGAAAGATTGACCAAGAGGATATATGTGTCGGAGGTGGAGGGAACAAGGAGAAGAGGGAGACCAAATTGGAGGTGGAAAGAAGGAATGAAAAAGATTTTGTGTGATCGGGGCCTGAACATGCAGGAGGGTGAAAGGAGGGCAAGGAATAGAGTGAATTGGAGCGATGTGGTATACCGGGGCTGACGTGCTGTCAGTGGATTGAATCAAGGCATGTGAAGCGTCTGGGGTAAACCATGGAAAGCTGTGTAGGTATGTATATTTGCGTGTGTGGACGTATGTATATACATGTGTATGGGGGTGGGTTGGGCCATTTCTTTCGTCTGTTTCCTTGCGCTACCTCGCAAACGCGGGAGACAGCGACAAAGCAAAAAAAAGAAAAAAATATATATATATATTGATATTCTTAATACCTTCCACAGAGAATCTCTATCAACTCTATCATATGCCTTCTCCAGATCCATAAATACTACATACAAATACATTTGCTTTTCCAAGTATTTCTCACATACATTCTTCAAAGCAAACACCTGATCCACACATCCTCTACCACTTCTGAAACCACACTGCTCTTCCCCAATCTGATGCTCTGTACATGCCTTCACCCTCTCAATCAATATCCTACCATATAATTTACCAGGAATACTCAACAAACTTTTTTTTTTTTTTTATACTTTGTCGCTGTCTCCCGCGTTTGCGAGGTAGCGCAAGGAAACAAACGAAAGAAATGGCCCAACCCCCCCCCCATACACATGTATATATATACGTCCACACACGCAAATATACATACCTACACAGCTTTCCATGGTTTACCCCAGACGCTTCACATGCCTTGATTCAATCCACTGACAGCACGTCAGCCCCGGTATACCACATCGCTCCAATTCACTCTATTCCTTGCCCTCCTTTCACCCTCCTGCATGTTCAGGCCCCGATCACACAAAATCTTTTTCACTCCATCCTTCCACCTCCAATTTGGTCTCCCTCTTCTCCTCGTTCCCTCCACCTCCGACACATATATCCTCTTGGTCAATCTTTCCTCACTCATTCTCTCCATGTGCCCAAACCATTTCAAAACACCCTCTTCTGCTCTCTCAACCACGCTCTTTTTATTTCCACACATCTCTCTTACCCTTACGTTACTTACTCGATCAAACCACCTCACACCACACATTGTCCTCAAACACCTCATTTCCAGCACATCCATCCTCCTGCGCACAACTCTATCCATAGCCCACGCCTCGCAACCATACAACATTGTTCGAACCACTATTCCTTCAAACATACCCATTTTTGCTTTCCGAGATAATGATCTCGACTTCCACACATTCTTCGAGGCTCCCAGAATTTTCGCCCCCTCCCCCATCCTATGATCCACTTACGCTTCCATGGTTCAATCCGCTGCCAGATCCACTCCCAGATATCTAAAACACTTCACTTCCTCCAGTTTTTCTCCATTCAAACTCACCTCCCAATTGACTTGACCCTCAACCCTACTGTACCTAATAACCTTGCTCTTATTCACATTTACTCTTAACTTTCTTCTTTCACACACTTTACCAAACTCAGTCACCAGCTTCTGCTGTTTCTCACATGAATCAGCCACCAGCGCTGTATCATCAGCGAACAACAACTGACTCACTTCCCAAGCCCTCTCATCCCCAACAGACTTCATACTTGCCCCTCTTTCCAAAACTCTTGCATTCACCTCCCTAACAACCCCATCCATAAACAAATTAAACAACCATGGATACATCACACACCCCTGCCGCAAACCTACATTCACTGAGAACCAATCACTTTCCTCTCTTCCTACACGTACACAAGCCTTACATCCTCGATAAAAACTTTTCACTGCTTCTAACAACTTGCCTCCTACACCATATATTCTTAATACCTTCCACAGAGCATCTCTATCAACTCTATCATATGCCTTCTCCAGATCCATAAATGCTACATACAAATCCATTTGCTTTTCTAAGTATTTCTCACATACATTCTTCAAAGCAAACACCTGATCCACACATCCTCTTCTACTTCTGAAACCACACTGCTCTTCCCCAATCTGATGCTCTGTACCTGACTTCACCCTCTCAATCAATACCCTCCCATATAGTTTACCAGGAATACTGAACAAACTTATACCTCTGTAATTTGAGCACTCACTCTTATCCCCTTTGCCTTTGTACAATGGCACTATGCACGCATTCCGCCAATCCTCAGGCACCTCACCATGAGTAATACATACATTAAATAACCTTACCAACCAGTCAACAATACAGTCACCCCCTTTTTTAATAAATTCCACTGCAATACCATCCAAACCTGCTGACTTGCCGGCTTTCATCTTCCGCAAAGCTTTTACTACCTCTTCTCTGTTTACCAAATCATTTTCCGTAACCCTCTCACTTTGCACACCAATATATATATGTATATATATATATATAATATCAATATATATATATATA